>NW_027070165.1:6916-169737 GCF_002906115.3 Quercus suber
CCAACTTACCATGTCTAGCCCTGCTTTTTATTCCGTGTTCTTTCATTCCAAGCAAGCTTGCTTACACTTGGAGTCAAGTCAACACACTCAAACACATGAAAAAAAGAAGAAAAAAGAAGAAAAAATAAGCCATATCTAGATTTTTCACAACATAATGAAAGTGTGTTTACTTATAGTCAACTCCTCTAGACTCTCTCTACCAACTTGCATGCTCAGCTTCAAGTAGCATATGTTCGTTTTACACTTTCTTTTTTTAAGAAAAAAAACACTTTTTTTAAAAGGAAAATAAACCTTAATGCCATTTTAAAGTTCTAAAGTTAGATTCTATAAGCTGGAAATTATACACCAAAAATTAATAGTAAAAATTTTTGAGGGAGTTATTTGGGAGGCTGTGCTTTTGTTGTCTGGATTGCTTGACAAATACCCCACATGGTTTCGAAGGACTCTTACAGCTGCAGAAGATACCTTCCCTCGTAATGTGGCTTTTCCCATGTTTAAGAGTGAGCGAGACTGGCTTTTGAGTTTGTGAGAGCACAATTACAATTACATAGAACTGAGCAAAAGCACTAACCTCCCAGGGCCCCCTTCTCTTTCTTGGTTTTTTTCTTCCTTTTACTTTCTCACATTATGTGTGTGGAATTAATGCATAGTCTTTAAAGTGAATTCCTTTTAGCCTTTCTTTGATATTCTTAGCTGTTATATCAAAATGGGTTTTGCTCATTTCTCAAATTTGAGATCTGGGTTCTGAAATTATTTTTCTTTCAAAGGTTCTTCATTTTTGTGTTACTTTTTCAGTTTGAGGTTCCAAATTCCAAACTTTAATGGCTCCAAGATTGGACTTTTCTAACTGGTGGGCAAAAGATACCCGGAAAGGAAACCCAGTGGTAGTCACAATGGAGAACCCAAATTTCTCAGTTGTGGAGATTGATGGTCCAGACTCTGCCTTCAGGCCTGTAGAGAAAAGTAGAGGCAAGAATGCAAAGCAAGTGACATGGGTTTTGCTTCTCAAGGCTAACCGTGCTGTCGGTTGTGTTGCTTGGCTAGCCACTGTGCTTTGGGCATTGCTTGGAGCTATCAAGAAGAGGCTGATCCATAGGCAGGGAGTAACCTTGGCAAGTGAGAAGTTGGGAAAGGGGAAATTGCTTTTTAGAGTGATTAGAGTGTTCCTAGTGACAGCCTTGGCAATCTTGGCCTTTGAGGTTGTTGCTTATTTGCAAGGCTGGCATTACTTCAACAATCCCAGTTTGCACATTCCCAAGACCTCTGATTTGGAAGGCGTGCTCCACATGGTCTATGTTGCTTGGTTGACATTCAGGGCTGATTACATTGCACCTCTAATTCAAGCACTCTCTAAATTCTGTGTTCTTCTATTCCTTATCCAATCAGCAGACCGTATGGTGCTTTGCCTAGGTTGCTTGTGGATAAAATACAAGAAGATTAAGCCCAGGATTGTGGGGGATCCCTTCAAGTCTGATGATTTGGAAGGGTCAGGCTATGACTATCCTATGGTTCTTGTTCAAATTCCAATGTGTAATGAGAAGGAGGTAAATAAAAAACTCAACTTTTTATCTCTCTCTTGCTTTCTTCTTACTTTTTTGGACAATATCTTTAGATTACTTAGCTTCTATCTAGTGGAAAATTCTGGATTTGGGAGTTGTTCTGCACTAGGCTCTAAGAGTTATATTGTTCTTCTTTTCTTTTCTTTTTTTTGAAGAGGAGTTATGTTGTTTTTGGGAATGGAATAATGTGAAATTTAATAAATTGTTGAGGGGTTTGTAATAGTCCGGAGTAATTTGCATGGTTCAGGTATGATGAAAGTCAGAAAGTGTTAAATATAAAAATAAAAATATGTGCCTTTGCCCAATAAAAATAAAAAATAAAACTATTGAGATATAATTCAGCAGTACTTAAAAAGGATTTGAGAATTGTGTCACAGTTCAGATCTGTTATTTTAGTTAGTGGAATTGAGGAAGTTACCCTTATAGCTGATATGTCTGATGAGGACATCAAAAATTAGTTCAAATATGTATAAATAATTATTGGCTTTATTTTGGTAGTTTTTTCTTGATGTTGATAATGTTGATATGTCTGATGAGGACATCAAAAATTAGTTCAAATATGTATAAATAATTTTTGGCTTTATTTTGGTAGATTTTTCTTGATGTTGATAATGTTTTTAATATTGACCTCAAGCAGGTTTATGAGCAGTCTATCTCTGCGGTATGCCAACTTGATTGGCCAAAGGACCGTATACTCATTCAAGTTCTTGACGATTCTGATGACGAGAGTATTCAATGGTTAATTAAGGCAGAGGTTACCAAATGGAGCCAAAGGGGCATCAACATAATCTATCGACATCGCTTGGTTAGAACCGGTTATAAAGCTGGGAATCTCAAGTCAGCGATGGGCTGTGATTATGTCAAGGGTTATGAGTTTGTTGCAATCTTTGACGCAGATTTCCAACCTAATCCTGATTTTCTGAAGCAAACTGTACCACATTTCAAGGTGGGAAAAGAATTATACACTTGTTAGTGAAATTCTTTGGTCAAAGTACTGCTCAGGAATTAATCTGTTTGTCTCTCTTACCTTGTATTGCAGGACAATCCTGAACTAGGTTTGGTTCAGGCTAGATGGTCTTTCGTGAACAAGGATGAGAACTTGTTGACTCGTCTCCAAAACATTAATTTGTGTTTCCACTTTGAGGTGGAACAGCAGGTTAATGGGGTGTTCCTTAATTTCTTTGGTTTCAATGGAACTGCTGGTGTTTGGAGAATTAAAGCCCTGGAGGAATCTGGAGGCTGGCTTGAAAGGACCACTGTTGAGGATATGGACATAGCTGTCCGAGCTCATCTCAATGGCTGGAAGTTTATCTTCAAAAAAAAAAAAAAAAAAAAAAAAAAAAAAAAAACTTTTAACTTCCACATAAAATACAACCTACAAAATAGGACCACACTTTGTTATCATTATCCTTTACATATCATTATATTATATTTTCTTTTCTTTTCTTTTCTTTGGTCAGTTTGATGGGAGTTTAATATTTTCTCTAATTAATGAATATTTTCAAAAGAGTGGGAATGATAGATATTGATTTGTCTTTTCTTTTTTTTTTTTTTTGCGGTTATCAGGTTTGACTCATTATTTTAGTGTATCTGTTCTAAGTGGTGCTCTCTTTTTCTCCTATTATTTTTGTATGTTGTTTTCCTTACATTTAAGCCTAACTCTCTCTTTTTCTTTTTCTTTTTTGTATTTTTTTTAGGGTGACATATCAAAAATTTTGTTAGATTGCATAGCATGCACATTAGATGAATTCGAATGAGTGAAGTGGTAGTCAATCTATCAAGTAGTTGTTAAAACCATTTTTTGTAAATATCCTACCTATATATGCCTATATTTATTAATTTGTATAACACTACTTTTTCAATTAATTGAAACTGTTACACTCTAGCTTATTTTTTCTCAATCACATCTCTTTCATATGAAGGTTAATATTGTTCTTTGTTGTGCCTTTCATTACACATTTATTTTAAAAAAAGAGAATACATTTATTTTTCTAAATTAAAGGAATGGTAACATTGACAGCCCTTCTTAGTTTATTTTTAAAAAAAAATTTAAGCATGCTAAAATGTAGTTATGGATATGTACTAAGTGCTTATCTTTTAGGATTAAATATAACTACATAATTGCCATTGATAAAATTGAATAATAAAAAATTCTGTGTTTACAACATGAGAATCTTTAGCATTTGAAATTTTTGTTATGGTTATGAATGTGTAATAACTAGCTACCTTTTAGGACTAAGTGGTTGCCTTTTAGGATTTTTTTTTTTTTTTTTTAAAAAAAAATTTGAAAACTCTCATTTTAAAAAAATGAATTAATTTTTTCATCACACCTCTAGGGATTTTATGATTGGAAAAATGTAATAATTCCAAATTATAGTAAATGTAAATCATTAACTGTGGGGCCCGTGGGCCTGATAGCCTCAGCCCATCATGTAGTAGGCCCAAGGCCGACGCCGAGGAAGACTGACCATCCAAGGCTAAGTTGGGGAAAGCCTCTTTTTTGACCCACGCCGAGGACCTCTTCGTCCTCGGCATACTAAGGATAATTTTGGGAAGGGACAAGCCCAGAGCAAGCTGCCACATTCCCACTTAATGCATTCACCTAACCCCTCTGGCCGCATTAATAGGGATATAACCCCTTAGCAGGGCAACGTTGATCAGAGTGAACCACTTGAGTACTGATAAGGCCTCTGATGAGACGGACGGCCAGAAGAAAGGTGAATGGATGATCAACAGATGGAAGAAGGAGATAGGAAGATGAAGACTATATAAGAAAAGCAAGTAAAATAAGATAAGGGGGGGGGGGGAAGGAAAAAAATTATGCATTCACTAACCTCTGGCCGCATTATGGGATAATAACCCCTTAGCAGGGCAACGTTGATCAGAGTAAACCACTTGAGTACTGATAAGGCCTCTGATGGGACGGACGGCCAGAAGAAAGGCGAATGGATGATCAACAGATGGAAGAAGGAGATAGGAAAATGAAGACTATATAAGAAAAGCAAGTAAAGTAAGATAGGGGGGAAAAAGGAGGAGAAGAAAAGGGGCTCCTCGGCCACGGGCCAAGGAGCATCCCCCCAGTTGTAAATAAACTCTAAGTATTTTTTAATGAAAGAGAGTTAATGCTTGGTGAACGACGGCCAACGCCTAAACCTTCAACCCATTCTCTACAAATTTATTGTTTGGGCTTGTTGGGCTGAAAACCCATTCATACTCAGGGTCATATCCAAATTGAGTCCCTACATTAATATAACAAAATAAACATATCTATTCTAATTACATAGAATAAATACTACTCCTACAATGTTAGTTCCACATGCACATATGCAACAATTGACACAAAAGTCATAAAAATAAATAAACAAATACTTGTGAATTCACTAAAATTAATCTTAACCATTTAAATTTCCTAACTCCTTTTAATGACATGTAATATATATTTTTTAAATTTATTATTATTCTAAATAAAAATTATATCTATATAGAGTTATAGATTTTATAAAAATAATCATATATTTCATTTAATATAAATAATTAATGCACAACTATAGATAATTAATATATGCACTTACTCTATATCTAATTCAATGAAATTTTGTTGAAGTAGAAGCCTAAATAAAGAGTGTAAGGACGCAATTTGAGTCCCTAGCCCAAGGAATGGATGGGTTTTGGCCCAAAAAACCCAATACAATGAATTTGTAGAGAGTGAATTGGAATATTAGGCTTTAATGAATTAGAAAATAAGTAAAGTGGATTCAGATAACAAGAAAATGAAGATAGACTGGTTTAATCTAAAGAAAATTGTCTTCGGCACAATCTGGGGAGATCAGTTATTATATCTTCCTTCTCAAGTTTAATTACAAGTTCAACTCTTGATTGCTACAGTGTTTTTCTCTTCATTCTCCGATTCCCTCCCCTTAGGGTCTTCTTTCTATTTTATACTATCCTTCTTCTTCATCTCTACCCTCCACGTGTAGATTAGATTGCTGGTGTTAATCATTGTCTTAACAACACCTTCTTAAAGTCTTTGAGAAGTAGCTGTAAGGCTGAAAGTTACTGTTCAAGTATCACTTCCTCATTAATGCAACCAGAGAGTTAGTTGCAAAGTATTTAATGCGATAGTAGCAGGTTTTTCTTTAAATATTTCATAGCCTCCCTCTGTCATGTTCCTTCTTGATACTTATCCTAATCAATGGAATTGTTTGTAATGTTACTTTTGATCTCAAACAGCACCTTCTGACCTCAACCTTGCTCAGTCGAGGAAATATTCCTCCTCGGATCACCTCCCTAGAACATCACGCCTAGATCCCTTCCTTTAATTATTAATGCTGACCTCTATAACATGTTTAATTTATCCATCCTTAGATTATAAAGTGTCTTTAGATTGGGCCCCTGGCCCAATATATTCTACTGGGCCTAACATCCCCACAAATAGAATCGCAATGAATGCGCTACATAGCACAATCTCATGCTCTCCAACATCGAATCTTTGCTTTTATATATACTAGCTTGCAATTCATGCTTAAGCACAGAAATACTGAACAATAAAAATAATAATTAAAAAAAGAAGAATTTTGCCAACCTTGTAACCTTTTCTTTTTCTTTTTTTTGGTTAAAAATATTGATTATTATTAATAATATAATACTATGAAACTCTTTGGTTGAAAATGGTCATTTTAAAGAGGAATTGACACTATGAAATTGTTTGTTCAGTAATTGGGATTTTTAAAAATTTTGAAATCAACATTTAATATGAATATATGAGTTATACTACTGTATATATCTTTTTTGCAATTTAAATGTATTTGCTTGCTTGCTTTCTAAGAAATAATTGTCTGCTTTTAGTTTTGTGTAAGCTTCATAATGTTTTTTTAAAATAAAAAAAAAAAAAAAAAGAAAAGGAAAACTTCATAATGATATAATGAAATTGTCTGCTTATTAATTTGGAGTTTTAAAAATTGAAATTAATATTTAAATGAATATATGAGTTATAATATTATAAATATCTTTTGTGCAATTTAAACGTATTTGCTTGCTTGCTCTCTAAATTCTAATTAATAATTTCTTGCTTTAACTGCTTTTTCATAAAAATGAAGACAAAACTTGTAAAACACTGTACTGAAAAATATTACGCTCTAAGAAATGTAGAATAATGAGCTCAGTTGAGGTTCCAAAGTTGCAATGTAATTTTCTATAATTAATACTGGGCATGAGCCACGTACCAGTCTAGACTGAGTTACTAGACACTGCCCAAATTCAAATCTTTTACTCTTTAATCAATACAATTTCTACCAATTATAATTAAAAAAGTAAATTGACACGGCCTCAGTTTTTTTTTTTTTCTTTTTTCCTTTTTGTGGATCTTAGATTTTTTTTTCCCCAATTCTAATTAATTTTTTTAGATAGTAAGACACCTTTCACTTGACTCTTTGATTTTCACTAGTGTTCTTAAATGTATGCAGCAAATTAAGAAATTCAATAACAAACGTGACACAAAATTAAGCCACAATTGAAATCCAATGCTGGATCTAATTGGATTTTTTCTCGCATTGATTTCTCCAATGCTGTCAATGTCTCTTGTGAAACAACAGCTAAAAGGAAACCCACAAGGTTGCTGCCAAACCTGGAGGAGTTCTGGCCTCGTCATGGCCAAAAATTGCAAATTTCATAATTTGCATATCAAAGTTTTCAGCATACAATATTTAGTCCAAATCTAATTTTCATTTTAATTGTCACATTTCGGAATTTTTTTTTTTTTTTCTGAATATCAATTATTTTTGTAGACCCGCATGGAATTTAAAATAGTATTTATAATCAATATTAAAAATAATAACATCTTATTTAACGAGAGGAATTTTTTAACTCAATGAAATAACCCTATTTTCCTTTATTAAGAAAACTAGAGTACAAACTCTCTCGCCTATTGTACTACCAAATTATAAATAAATAAATGTAAGAGGTAAATTATAATAGTATTAGTATCAATAACTTGAGAACAAAATTGAATTTTAACACATAAGTCAGGATCCAAATCATATTTTTACCCTTTTTTTTTTTCAAAAGAGAAATAAATGGAATACATGTTTTCTTGGTTTTCTTCCAAAGCTAAATTGTTTTCTTTTCATGGTAAGAGATGATGCTCCCAAACTCACTACTATATGAGAAGAGTATTATATTGCAATACTCCTCAAGCACTAAATATTAAGTCCCTAATGGAACAAGTATTAGATTTTCCATACTGCTATTACTCTTTCTTTCTTTCTTTTTTCTTTTCTTTTTGAGAGACAAATATACACACACAAGGGAGAGAGAAAATGGTTTTTAATATAAAAACACACCATAAACTCCAATCAAAAGTCATGGATTCTTTCTCTGTTTCATATTTTTAGTACAATTACATGGTTAAAATCAAATTTTGATGGTGAGAGTTCTAAAATAGGTTGATTTCTTTTTAAGCCTATAATATGATGAAAACAGATTGATATTTTTCTTTTCTTTTTAGGTTTGTTTAACACTATTAATTTGGACTTAACAACGTTATATATCTTCACTGCATATCATTCTCCAGCTTAATCATCAGCTCCCCCGGAGGTCTAACAATTAAGTAAGATCTAAAACTCCAGACTATCTTAGGAACACCATATTCATTTATACTGTGGCTGTGTGCAGCAGAACAATATCACAAAAACACATTCTAGTGGATAAAGAGTCAGAACAACTTGACAAAACACACTGAATTTCAACTTGAACCTAGTAAATAGTATCAATATATATCTTTAATCCTTCTTCTTTTCTTTTAATGGCCCTTTGGGGATTTTGCTCAAAACCTTCGCATCAAACACTGCATACTGCTTCTTGATTTCAACCATTGCCTTCTCAGCAAACGAATCGACCTGGTCATCGTATTTCTCATAAAGCACAGGTACCGTATGCAGCAAGACAAAGACTGTTTCACAAATTTCAAATTGCCAAGACAAATTAATTAAATTCCTTTTTGACCAAATACTTAACAAGTAAGGGACAGAGAGAATAGAATTCTTTACCCATGTAGAACAAGGTCAGGAAGTTGCACCAATTCCCAACTATTGAAAGAACCCACAAGCCAGCAATAACCTGATAACCCGATCAGCAAAGAACCTTGTTAGTGACACTATCCAAGCATTCATACAAGGTAAGATGTAACAGTAGAATTGTGATCTATGAGCAATGAACTGCAAGGTAGAAATGGTCAGTTCTTTTTGGCATGCATGTTTTGTTCTTTTTGGTATGCATGTTTTGCTTAACATGTTCTGTATTTACTAAAGGAAGATATATTTTCAAAACTTTTAAATGATTACTACTTTGTTCCCTACATCACAGCTATTTAGTATTGCCTTTTTAGTGATACACTTATATGGTGGTCTCGGTATAACATCAAAAGCTTTCCTCATGCATTAATAGGATATGAGTTCTCATTAATAGTATAGCATCACCCAAATTCTTTGTTAACATTTTCTTTGAAGTATTTATTAATTTCAATTCCAAAAATAGGATATGAGTTCAACCCAAAAAATTTTTTACCATAGAGAGTTGCGCTTGGATGATAGTTGTGCAAAATGAACTTTCTTGTCTCTAGTTGGATAATTATTAATATACTTATAAAATAAATAATCTACAATAAAATAAATATTTTTAAGTTTAGATTTCCAAATGTTAGAGCACTCACACCCAGCATGCCATATGCCATATGTTAGTCTATTTTACCATTTAAGCACAAAAAACCCCTTCCATCCGCACATGTAAAAGCCAACTATTGCAAAAAAATTTGCAATAGTGCTACAATGCAATTTTGAAGGTAGAATCGCACCGTAGCACTATTGTAAAACTAAAAATATTATTTTATTCTTTTTCTCTCTCCACTCTATCTCCCTGACTCTCCCACTCTCTCAGGTGATGGATATAAAGATAAATGCAGCGGAAAATAAGTTTTAAACGGATCTACTTTATTCGATATTGATAACACGTACAAAGTAAATTTCAGAATTAGAGAAACAAGAGATCGTACCTTGAAGCGGTGAATTTCAAAACAAAGATTGAAGCACTTGGGACTACTTTTAATCTTCACTCCAATTCCACTAACGCCCAAGATGTGTGATCTCTCGATTGGTAACAAAGGGATGACTTGTGAGTGACAAAAACTCACATGCACACCATTTTCATGATGTTTTTCTCACCTCTATATTTCTGTACGTTTTTCCCTTTGTATCTAACCAATTTATCTAATTGGGCCGGCCTTTTGGGCCTTACCAATTGGGCTTAAGTGTGTGGCTTGGAGTGGGACCAAAGGGACCAATAAGACACTAGTTCCAATGGGCCTTGGGCTTTTCTGTCAACTCTTGACAAGTCCAAAGTTACCATTAACTATTTTTAATACCACTATATAAAAATAGTTCTATATAAAAATAGTTGCACTCTAGGTCTTATCTATAAATTATATCCCAAGACTTTATTATACATGCAACCCCTTCATAAAATATTCGTAGTAATACAAAGTCATTAATGTAGACTGCCACTTTGTAAATTACTACATCTTAATCCTTGAGTACCCGGTTTAATCCTTTAATGTTATTCATTATATATTTATGAAATTCAATTCCATAAATATATACTTTAGTCTTACTAAAGTGGTTAGGCCTAACTCTTTGAATAACAAACCCATTAAACTTATCTCAAGGGAATATATTTATATCTCCGTTAAGAGACTATGAATTCCATCTTGAGAATACATATTCCATCAACACTAAATGTGGCTGCCCACATACTGAGGTTTTGACCATAACTGTANATGAGCACGTACCAGTCTAGACTGAGTTACTAGACACTGCCCAAATTCAAATCTTTTACTCTTTAATCAATACAATTTCTACCAATTATAATTAAAAAAGTAAATTGACACGGCCTTCAGTTTTTTTTTTTTCTTTTTTCCTTTTGTGGATCTTAGATTTTTTTTTCCCCAATTCTAATTAATTTTTTTAGATAGTAAGACACCTTTCACTTGACTCTTTGATTTTCACTAGTGTTCTTAAATGTATGCAGCAAATTAAGAAATTCAATAACAAACGTGACACAAAATTAAGCCACAATTGAAATCCAATGCTGGATCTAATTGGATTTTTTCTCGCATTGATTTCTCCAATGCTGTCAATGTCTCTTGTGAAACAACAGCTAAAAGGAAACCCACAAGGTTGCTGCCAAACCTGGAGGAGTTCTGGCCTCGTCATGGCCAAAAATTGCAAATTTCATAATTTGCATATCAAAGTTTTCAGCATACAATATTTAGTCCAAATCTAATTTTCATTTTAATTGTCACATTTCGGAATTTTTTTTTTTTTTTCTGAATATCAATTATTTTTGTAGACCCGCATGGAATTTAAAATAGTATTTATAATCAATATTAAAAATAATAACATCTTATTTAACGAGAGGAATTTTTTAACTCAATGAAATAACCCTATTTTCCTTTATTAAGAAAACTAGAGTACAAACTCTCTCGCCTATTGTACTACCAAATTATAAATAAATAAATGTAAGAGGTAAATTATAATAGTATTAGTATCAATAACTTGAGAACAAAATTGAATTTTAACACATAAGTCAGGATCCAAATCATATTTTTACCTTTTTTTTTTTTCAAAAGAGAAATAAATGGAATACATGTTTTCTTGGTTTTCTTCCAAAGCTAAATTGTTTTCTTTTCATGGTAAGAGATGATGCTCCCAAACTCACTACTATATGAGAAGAGTATTATATTGCAATACTCCTCAAGCACTAAATATTAAGTCCCTAATGGAACAAGTATTAGATTTTCCATACTGCTATTACTCTTTCTTTCTTTCTTTTTTCTTTTCTTTTTGAGAGACAAATATACACACACAAGGGAGAGAGAAATGGTTTTAATATAAAAACACACCATAAACTCCAATCAAAAGTCATGGATTCTTTCTCTGTTTCATATTTTTAGTACAATTACATGGTTAAAATCAAATTTTGATGGTGAGAGTTCTAAAATAGGTTGATTTCTTTTTAAGCCTATAATATGATGAAAACAGATTGATATTTTCTTTTCTTTTTAGGTTTGTTTAACACTATTAATTTGGACTTAACAACGTTATATATCTTCACTGCATATCATTCTCCAGCTTAATCATCAGCTCCCCCGGAGGTCTAACAATTAAGTAAGATCTAAAACTCCAGACTATCTTAGGAACACCATATTCATTTATACTGTGGCTGTGTGCAGCAGAACAATATCACAAAAACACATTCTAGTGGATAAAGAGTCAGAACAACTTGACAAAACACACTGAATTTCAACTTGAACCTAGTAAATAGTATCAATATATATCTTTAATCCTTCTTCTTTTCTTTTAATGGCCCTTTGGGGATTTTGCTCAAAACCTTCGCATCAAACACTGCATACTGCTTCTTGATTTCAACCATTGCCTTCTCAGCAAACGAATCGACCTGGTCATCGTATTTCTCATAAAGCACAGGTACCGTATGCAGCAAGACAAAGACTGTTTCACAAATTTCAAATTGCCAAGACAAATTAATTAAATTCCTTTTTGACCAAATACTTAACAAGTAAGGGACAGAGAGAATAGAATTCTTTACCCATGTAGAACAAGGTCAGGAAGTTGCACCAATTCCCAACTATTGAAAGAACCCACAAGCCAGCAATAACCTGATAACCCGATCAGCAAAGAACCTTGTTAGTGACACTATCCAAGCATTCATACAAGGTAAGATGTAACAGTAGAATTGTGATCTATGAGCAATGAACTGCAAGGTAGAAATGGTCAGTTCTTTTTGGCATGCATGTTTTGTTCTTTTTGGTATGCATGTTTTGCTTAACATGTTCTGTATTTACTAAAGGAAGATATATTTTCAAAACTTTTAAATGATTACTACTTTGTTCCCTACATCACAGCTATTTAGTATTGCCTTTTTAGTGATACACTTATATGGTGGTCTCGGTATAACATCAAAAGCTTTCCTCATGCATTAATAGGATATGAGTTCTCATTAATAGTATAGCATCACCCAAATTCTTTGTTAACATTTTCTTTGAAGTATTTATTAATTTCAATTCCAAAAATAGGATATGAGTTCAACCCAAAAAATTTTTTACCATAGAGAGTTGCGCTTGGATGATAGTTGTGCAAAATGAACTTTCTTGTCTCTAGTTGGATAATTATTAATATACTTATAAAATAAATAATCTACAATAAAATAAATATTTTTAAGTTTAGATTTCCAAATGTTAGAGCACTCACACCCAGCATGCCATATGCCATATGTTAGTCTATTTTACCATTTAAGCACAAAAAACCCCTTCCATCCGCACATGTAAAAGCCAACTATTGCAAAAAAATTGCAATAGTGCTACAATGCAATTTTGAAGGTAGAATCGCACCGTAGCACTATTGTAAAACTAAAAATATTATTTTATTCTTTTTCTCTCTCCACTCTATCTCCCTGACTCTCCCACTCTCTCAGGTGATGGATATAAAGATAAATGCAGCGGAAAATAAGTTTTAAACGGATCTACTTTATTCGATATTGATAACACGTACAAAGTAAATTTCAGAATTAGAGAAACAAGAGATCGTACCTTGAAGCGGTGAATTTCAAAACAAAGATTGAAGCACTTGGGACTACTTTTAATCTTCACTCCAATTCCACTAACGCCCAAGATGTGTGATCTCTCGATTGGTAACAAAGGGATGACTTGTGAGTGACAAAAACTCACATGCACACCATTTTCATGATGTTTTTCTCACCTCTATATTTCTGTACGTTTTTCCCTTTGTATCTAACCAATTTATCTAATTGGGCCGGCCTTTTGGGCCTTACCAATTGGGCTTAAGTGTGTGGCTTGGAGTGGGACCAAAAGGGACCAATAAGACACTAGTTCCAATGGGCCTTGGGCTTTTCTGTCAACTCTTGACAAGTCCAAAGTTACCATTAACTATTTTTAATACCACTATATAAAAATAGTTCTATATAAAAATAGTTGCACTCTAGGTCTTATCTATAAATTATATCCCAAGACTTTATTATACATGCAACCCCTTCATAAAATATTCGTAGTAATACAAAGTCATTAATGTAGACTGCCACTTTGTAAATTACTACATCTTAATCCTTGAGTACCCGGTTTAATCCTTTAATGTTATTCATTATATATTTATGAAATTCAATTCCATAAATATATACTTTAGTCTTACTAAAGTGGTTAGGCCTAACTCTTTGAATAACAAACCCATTAAACTTATCTCAAGGGAATATTTTATATCTCCGTTAAGAGACTATGAATTCCATCTTGAGAATACATATTCCATCAACACTAAATGTGGCTGCCCAACATACTGAGGTTTTGACCATAACTGTAGATCTCACTCCTGATATATCAAAGCAACCTACACCTCATGATCAGGTTCATTATTCTCTCAGGATTAAGAGTTCATGCAAATACAAGTCGTGAGATTTATTATTCATTTGACAGTCTTTAGGAGAATAATAAATCTCACAGCGGTCCAGTTCAATATGTCTTAACTCTTAAAACATATTAACACATCAACTAGAAGTCTCCACTTCCATGATCAAGACAAATCATCGTAGTTGATATGTTATAGTCTTCGTAGATGAAATGCCCAATTTCATCACCGACTACGAACTATAATTCTGAGTTTACAAAGAACTTGTGATTTATATCTTCTGTGACTCTTCACATAAATCACATACTATGCATCTCATGGACTATATGATAATGTCTGAATATTCATGTTACCATTATTTCAGATAATAATAAAACAAATTTATTAAACATAATATTAAGTCATACATAATGTCAAACACAATGTCACACTTAATATTATACATAGCATCTTACAATAGGATTTAAGGGCACCAATCCTAACATCAGGTCTGTCTCCCACGCCTCTCTCTCTCAGATTTCTCCCTCTCCCTTTGCTTTCCCTCAGGCCACCGTTGGCCACCATCTCCCAGCAACGCCAAGCTCAGGCCACATCTCACCCAGTGACACCCAAACCCAAGCCGCCGTTGGCCACTGTCTCACCCGACGTGGTCTGATGTGTCTCTCACGGCGTGGCATGGTTTGATGGGTCTTTCCAACCCCAAACTCTTAGCCTCTCTCTTCGATCTAGGGGGTTTGTGGTGGGTTAGTGGTGGAGATCGTGGCGGATCGCTGGTGGGTTTCTTTGGAGATATGGGTTATTTTGGCGTGGATTTCTTTGGCGGCGTGGTTCAGGTGGTGGATGTGGTGGCCATTGTTGGCTCCAATTGGTTTAATGGTTTGCGTGTGTTGGGCTCTGTTGATGGTTTGTGTGTGTGTGGCTATGTTGATGGTTTGATGGTTTGTGTGTGTGTGTGTGTGTGATGGGTTTGGATAGGTTGATCTGTGTATCATGGGTTGTTGTTGTGTGTGTAGTTCTATGTGTTGAACCGGTGCTAGATGTTGAGGGAGAAAGAGAGGAAAATGAAGAGAAAAAGAGTAATAGTAAAAAAAAAAAAAGGAATAAAATAGAATATTTTAATAAAATGGTAAAATAATAGAGTTTTGGGATGTTGGGTATATTGTAAAATGGTATGATATAATTGATAAAATAGTTTTTTGGGATGGTAAAATGGGATAGGATAGCATTTCCTGATGCAAATGCACAGATATGTAAACTCATGATGCTACTTGCTAGTTAACAATTCTAAAAATCCTTTCTATCTCTTAAGAGTGTCATTGCCAAAGAGTCACCAAAAAAAGGCCAATTTTTATTAGAAAAAAAAAATTATTTAACAATCAAAATTGAAAATACCATGGGAAAAGGTTCCTATACTTCACTATCATTCTAGCTAATGTATCTTCTCTTCCTTACATTACCATTGTCATTCTGTGATTGATGTATGTGCAACCCTTATTTTATGTGCCAAATACTAATTCCCAGGTGGGCACTCCTAGATCGAGATAAACTTGTGAGCTCTACCGTTGAGGTGGAAAAAACTTAGGTGGCGTTTGGTACGGGGGAATCCACATTACTCCTAGCATCCAGATTCCTAGTTGTAGTTATTCCTATGTTTGGTTTATTCTCAGGAATCTTAAATGAATTATTTATTTTTCTCATTCTATCCTTAGATTTGAATGTGAACTACCAAGTCATTTAAAAAAAAGGGTTAAAATTGTCAATTTAAAAAAAATACAATTTCCTTTAAGCTAGGGAATCTGGATTCTCACCTGTTTTAAAGGGAATCCACATTCCTACTGAGAGGAGTTTAAGAGGGGAATCCAAATTCCCCTGGCATCTGATTCCCTAGCATGATTTGCAACCAAACATGGAAATCTTTAAACATTCCTAGGAATCCTAAAACATTATCGTATACCAAACGCCACATTAAGGTTCTTCACCCTTGGATGTTGAGCAGGTGCTCCTTTTCTGTCAACACTCGTCTCTTATCAATTCTATGAGTTACTTATGATGTTAAACTTGGACTAAAGAGTATTTTTTTTGGTCCATAAAATTTAGGCTTGTTTTCATTATAATCATTTATATTCAAAATTTTACATTTTAGCTTATAATGCTTGATTCTATTTTTATATTAGTACTATTATACAAGTATTATTATACATCTTTGTTAGTAATTTGATCATTGTTGATGCTCGTTTTGGAAGCCCAATAGCAGGAAGAAGCCGAACAATATGGGCAAAGTAGAGTTAGTGGATTAATAGAAAAAATCATTAAGCCTGAATGACATGAATAATGAATTATAGGCCCATAAAGTAAATAAATGGGCCTTAAGGAAAGCAAATGGGCCTAAAGGAGCCCAGAGAGAGAAGTAGTAAAACCATGGACATTAAGAGATGTAGAAAAGTGAAAATGGGCCACAACAAGCCTGAGGTAATGAAGCAAGAAAGTACAGGGTTAGTGGAAAGCCCATGAGCTCCAAAGATGAAGAATAAAATAATTGGGCTAGGGAAACCCTAAAGAGTTAGTAAAAGACCATAGGAATGCAGAGTTAAAAAATGGGCCAAAAATGCCAAATGAAAGCAAATGGGTCGTGGATGCTCAAGAAGAAAGAAATGGGACAAATGAGTCCATGAGCAATGTAATGGGTTAAGAAAGCCCAAAGTAGCATGAGTATAAATCCAATGACCACATTGAGTCATTGAGAGAAGAATAGGCAACAGGCGCAAAGAAGCCCAGCAAGCACAGGTCAAATAACACCACGGTAGAAATGGCAGAGTAGTATGGCATGAATGGCAACAAGACTACGGAAGGAGTAAAGAAAGGGACTAAAAAGGGAAAAACCTACGATCAAGCAAGGCCCAGCTCTTGAAAGGAGCAAGCTAATAAAGAATGAAAGATTAGAAAACAATTCACGCCATGAGAGGTCAAGGATGAGCAGCAAAATACACAAATGAGCCTTCAGACCATGGTAAACGCATGAGCAGCAGACAAGCTTTCAACGTACATAAGAAGTGAAGTACACGTAAAGCCCAGACACTATCAACCTGTACCCAGCCAATACAGGAGTGGTGGGTCATGGGCCAGAGGTAAGAGAGGGTATTGTCTAAGGTTCCCACTCATATTCTATTGGGGGTGATGTCCTGCTGGGATGACATACCACCCAAAAGAAGATAAGATGAGTTGGAACCATTAAGTGTATGCCATGAGGGATCATAAGAGAGTAATGTCTCGGTGAGTAAGCAAACAAAATAGCCATCTTTGTCTGGTAATGGGGAGTGGCATAGCTAGCACAGGTAAGTGGTGATGAATGGACAACTGACAAACCAATGGGTAGTCGGGAGGAACACCCTAAACCAGACAAAAGTGGTTAAATGCTAAAATGGTAAAAAACAGTCACGGCAAACAGTATATAAAGGGTCCTTGCTATGGACAATAACACAACCACAACCATAGCAACCTCTAGAGGAGAATCACTGCACTACCATCACCATAACACCACATGAGCAAGCATTGAGAAAGAAAGAAAGGAGTGGGAAAGAATCAAAGTAACAAAAAAGGGAGAGAAAAGAGAAAGAAAAGAAATAAGGAGTGTAGAACGGCCGACATGCACCAATAGGCCAAATCCCTTCTCTCCCTCTAAAAGCCTACCATCTGTTAAGGATAAAGAACTCGTTTGAGCACAAGCCATTCAGGCCCATTTCCTCAAAGTGGATAAAGTTTACAGCAGGATCATCTTATGAGGTTATCCACGTTGAGGAAGTGGTTCCCTCCTTGGCCTTAGCCCCGTAACACAATTGAACAGGGCAAACTGATCTTTTACTTCTTTGATTTTACCACTTATTGCTATTGTTTCTTCTCTTATCTTTACAATTTCACCTATAATGTGCTCTTTCTACTTGTTTTTAATTAAGAATCTCTTACTTATTTTGTCTAACAGTAACGTATTTCCGTTATCATTGTTTTATTACATTTATCCACCATAACTCTTTTGGAGCAACTTCGCCTGCCATGGGCATGTGACTAAAGTTTCGGCAAACCGGTCATAGTTTGTGTGCAAGCTGGACCAAGGTGAGTTGCAATTGGACAATAACACAACCACAACCATAGCAACCTCTAGAGGAGAATCACTGCACTACCATCACCATAACACCACATGAGCAAGCATTGAGAAAGAAAGAAAGGAGTGGGAAAGAATCAAAGTAACAAAAAAGGGAGAGAAAAGAGAAAGAAAAGAAATAAGGAGTGTAGAACGGCAGACATGCACCAGTAGGCCAAATCCCTTCTCTCCCTCTAAAAGCCTACCATCTGTTAAGGATAAAGAACTCGTTTGAGCACAAGCCATTCAAGCCCATTTCCTCAAAGTGGATAAAGTTTACGGCAGGATCATCTTATGAGGTTATCCACATTGAGGAAGCGGTTCCCTCCTTGGCCTTAGCCCTGTAACATAATTGAACAGGGCAAACTGATCTTTTACTTCTTTGATTTTACCATTTATTGCTATTGTTTCTTCTCTTATCTTTACAATTTCACCTATAATGTGCTCTTTCTACCTGTTTTTAATAAAGAATCTCTTACTTATTTTGTCTAACAGTAACATATTTTCGTTATCATTGTTTTATTACATTTATCCGCCATAACTCTTTTGGAGCAACTTCGCCTGCCATGGGCATGTGACTAAAGTTTTGGCAAACAGGTCATAGTTTGTGTGCAAGCTGGACCAAGGTAAGTTGCAATTGGACCGGTCCCAACTCTCCTATCCAGAACACTCGAGCCTAGTGCAGCAGGAGACAGTCCAACCCAAAATCACAAAAAGCTCACCACAATCATTTGGTACCAAATTAACAATCAAATTACTAAGCATTTATTTGACACCTAATGGTCAAATTACTAATAAAAATAGACGGTACTCACAGTATAGTCAATATGAAAACAAGTTCAAACATGAAGGATCAAAATAAAAGTAAACTCAAATTTTGAGGGCTAAAACTATAATTTAGTTTTCAATTATGATAATTTCTCCAGTCTAACGGAAACCCACAAGTGTGCAGCTGCCAAACCCAGAGGAGTTCTGCCTTTAAATTGGGTTTCTACATGCCCTCATCATGTCCGAAATATCTACTACAAATTTCATACATTTCATTTTTTTTTTCTGAATATCAATTATTTTTGTTGACCGCCATGTAATTTAAAATAGTATTTATAAATAAATATTAAAAATAATAATATCTTATATAAGGAGGAATTTTAACTCTAACCCAATCTCATTTATTAACAAAACTAGAGTACAAACTACTCTCCCCTGTTGTACTACTAAATTATCAACAACAAAAAAAAATGTAGGAGGTTAATTATAATAGTACTAGTATCAATAATTTGAGAACAAAAATTGAATTTTAATGCATAATTTAGGATTCAAAACATATTTTTACCAATATATTTTTTGTATTTCAAAAGAAAAATAAAAGGAATACATGTTTTCTTGTGGTGGTTTTTTTCCGAAGCTAAATTGTTTTCTTTTCAAAGTAACACATGATACTCCCAAAACCACTATTATTTGAGAAGAGATATCACTAAACCCACTATTATTTGAGAATTATTTGAGAATAGTATTATGGCACGATACTCCTCAAGTACTAAATATTCCTCGAGTACTAAATATTTAGTTTTAAGTCTCTAATGGAACAAGTATTAGATTTTCCATACTGCTAATATTCTCTCTCTGTTTCATAATTTAAGTACAATTACATAGTTAAAATTGACGAAAACAGTTTGATATCACTCTTTTCTATTTTTAAGGTTTGTTTAATACTATTTATTTGAACTTGACAACATTATTTACCATTCCCTGTAATATCATTCTCCAGCTTAATCATCAGCAGCCCCCTGGAGGTCCAACAGGTAAGATCTGAAGCTCGAGACTATCTTAGGGAATACGATATTCATCTATACTGTTGCTCTGTGCAGCAGAACAATAGAATATAAACACATTCTAGTGGATAAGAGTCAGAACGACTTGACAAAGCACAGTGATATTAAACTTGGACCTAGTAAGTAGTATCAATATATCTTTAATCCTTCTTCTTTTCTTTTAATGGCCCTTTGGGGATTTTGCCCAAAACCTTCGCATCAAACACTGCATACTGCTTCTTGATTTCAATCATTGCCTTCTCAGCAAAGGAATCGATCTGATCGTCATATTTCTCATAAAGCACAGGCATTGTGTGCAGCAAGACAAAGGCTGTGTCACAAATTTCAAATTGCCAAGACAAATTAATTAAATTACTCTTTGACCAAATACTTCAACGAGTATGGGACAGAGAGAATAGAATTCCTTACCTATGTAGAACAAGGTCAGGAAGTTGAACCAATTCCCAACTATTGAAAGAACCCACAAGCCAGCAATAACCTGATATCCAGATCAGCAAAGAATCATGTTAGTGACATTATCCAAGCATTCATACAAGGTAAGATGTAACGGTAGAATTGTGATCTATGAGCAACGAACTGCAAGGTAGAAATAGTCAGTTCTTTTTGGCATGCATGTTTTGTTCATTCAGATTTCTCACATGCAAGTGTAAATTGAAATGCTTAAAATGCAGAGGCAGTGGCAAATGATTCTGGCAATAATAGGCACATCAGAAAATGACACTCAATAACAAGCAAGCAGGGGAAAAATCAACATACGCTAAGAAAACTCTTCAAATCTCTCCCAGATGCAATATCCCGCAATATGGCTAGTGCATTATTGAGTTCAATTCTCACTGCAGAGACAACCTCAAGGACAAAGTTCTCAGGAAGTCCAACTTGTGGGATGCGAGGCGGAGACCTGGTCAATGAACAAACTAATTAAAAGCCACATAAAATTACCTCACACAGGCATAGAGAAAAGAAGTATCCATCAGCTTACTTATTAATAAATGCGGATACATTGGACCACAGGAAAAGGACAGCCAGAGAGAGTATTAGGATATGGCAGACCAGAGTGACCAAGTGGTATTCAAGCAAATCAAAGAAAAACCACAAGGCAGTGGCACCACCAAGTACACTCGCAGAGATCTTCTTGTTCCTCCACAAGAAGACATCAGCAGCTGCAACCAAAAAAAGATGGCATAAGAAAATTATAATAAACATATAAGGAGGGCCAGAAATGAAGGGCAGTCCTTTTGCCACGAACTTTTTAAAAGGCATAGTTAAGGGATTAACACATAAAAAAAAAAACAACGATTTGAGTTTCTCTTCTTTGGAAACATTTCCAAATTGAAAGCTTTCAAAAATCAATTTCGTGGTAACTGGAATCTGACAGGCTGGCAGGGGAGAAAAACTACTTTTCCTCGCCATAACCCCCAAGTGATGAACTCAACATTACACATCCAAAAAATTATATAAAACACTTCAAGGGGCTAAGCTTTCACGTGTACTAAAAGTTTGATCCCTCCTTTCCCATCTCAACCAACTAAGACATAATAAAAACATCAATAATGTCACAAATCTAGGACCCGTTTAATTAAAGGTTCATTTCTTTGTTTTTCTACATAATCAAAACAACATAAAATTCGAGAAATAACTTAGAAATGGGTTTGGCGAAAGAGGAGAGGGCAAGGCAACTGTTCTAACCAAAATGTGAATGATACAACAGAGTAATAAAAATTATTTAACAAAAAAAAAAAAAAAAGGTTCACCACACAAGAAAGAGTTTACCTCTCAACCAGTTAGGAGGAAAATTCCTCTAATCCACTACATGACGATTGCTAAAAATTTTATGAGTCTTGTGACTTGTTTATAAAACACCCGTGGATGGGTTTATGAGTTGTCACGTAATGGATTAAAGGAGATTCCTCTAGACCGATTTGGAGGAAAATTTTGTTCGACAGGATAAATCATAGGAAGGAGAATAGCTCAGAAACATTGGTAATACACTCCTTTGGCTATGCACACCAATTGCTATATTTTCCATTGGCATGAGATTGAGAGTGCAAAAATAACTAAGCAGCAAAACACCAACAATAAAAAAAACCTTCATATTATCAATTCAAAAATCAGAAAACAAGAAAACACAAAAGAGTATTGGCTTATTTAGTCCATATGTAATGATTACAAGCAAAACAAAGCTAGAATTCAAAGTCCTCAGATTAAAAACACATTCTCAAAACCAAGTATTAACCTGAATCGCATTCAATCACAATCTAAAAACGCAAACTTTTTTTTTATAGTTCCTGTTCTTTTTTGGCCACATTTCTTCACATCAATCAAACACAACACAGATCTATGGTTCTCTGTTTGATCGCCAAGAAAAAACAGAACCAAGCAATCGAAAATTTCATATAAACTAATACAGATTTCTTGCGCTAAATTTCAAACATGAAAAAAAGGTTAACCAAAAAACAAAAGCGTAAAATTTCCTACATTTTCTCATCAAACAAACAGATCAAACAGAGAGAGAGAGAGAGAGCTAGATTACGTTTTCCACCGCCGAGGACTTTGTGGACGGGCTTTTCTCTGCCGAAGAGCCTGTAAACCTTGGCTTTGGCAGAGCCGAAGGGATTGAGCTTGTCGTCGGAGTCGGATTCGGACGACGACGACGACGAGTCGTGGTGGTCGGGGATCTTTGCAGCGATCTTGTCCATCAGCGACTCCGGCTGGCGCGTATGGTCCGCCATGGATCTCCGCCACACCAGAAAGATAGCTCGCGTTTCAGAGAGAAATGAAAAAATGGACGAAACGTCGAAAGCTTCACAGTCTAAAGTTTCAGTTTTTCACAGAGAGAAAACAGAAACAGAGGGTGTGAGAGAGAAGTGAAATTTTGGGCTGGGCTGTTTATATGGGCTCAGGGTGGCAGAGCCTACAGGTTCGGAGACGAACGAGAGGTTCGGATTTCGGAGTGTAACGGTAAACGAGGAGAGAAGGGTGCATGCCGAAGCAGAATTAGAGAGTAATACAGAGTAGTGAGGAGGGGGGAGAAGCTATTGTGACATTTATTTGCATACTCTATTGTCACCACTACACGTGGTAGTGATTGTGATTGGTATTTTGGACTTTGGTTTTTTTTTTCAAATGAGAGATTTTGGTATGCATTTTAAATCATGATGATAAGTATTTTTTTTAATATGATACTACGTTTATATGGAATTAATTATGTTCTAAGTCATTCCTTTAGCCTAATTAATAATGCTGAGCTAAGTCACAAATATTAATCTATTAAGAAGATCACTATGCTACATTGCTTAATCAGCAAGAGTATCGTAACTTTTTTTTTTCTGTAGTTAAGAATAGATGATTTGAATATTGTTTCCCCTGGTAAAAAGGAGTAATCTTTGAACCTCTTTACAAAAAAAGTATTATCATTGAGATAATGTATATGTCATATTGAATGGATTTATTTTATGAAAAAGAAAATTTTAATACAAACTATATTAAAATTAAAGTTGTCAATGTGCTAGAATAGAAAATCTAGTTTTAGCAATTTTTATCTATACAGAAAAGATGCCATAAAAACAACATTCAATAAGACATGAGGTTCTTTTAATCTAGACAATTTGCTTACCATTAATGATGAAACACTTAACTACTGCGCACAATTAGTGTGATAGTCACTCTACAAGTATAAGTAGTTGTGGGGTGTGGAGTGCGAGGTGCGAGATGCGGGGTGTAAGGGCCGGGATTCAAGTCTCTAAGAGGAAATTTCATACACATATACACTTAGATTTAGGCTAAATTAAAATTTCTATCTTGTATAAAAAAATAAAAAAAGATAAAACACTTTAAAAAAACAATATTCATCGGTTATAATATTAGCATTCAATAATTATTTTAAAGCAGTCAATGAGACATGAGTTGTTTTAAAACTAGACAATTAACATACTATTAATGAAAAAACACTTAAAAATATAAAAAAGAAACCATATTCATCATAGTCATAAAAATTTGCATTCAATAATTATAAAAATAAAAATTACCATTTAATGAGTCATACATTTTTTTTTCTAGAATATAGAGGGTTTAGCGTTTAATCTTTTTAAGGGTTCAAATAATAAATAATAAATAATAAATAATAATCCAGTGATAATGTCTAGATTGAAATGCCACCCCTCATCGCGATCATCTATAATGGAGAAAAAAATTAATCCTTTTAGAAGCTCCTCTTTTAAATATATGATTATCATGATTTTGCTAAGCAAATTTTTTTTTTTTTTTTAAATTGGCTTATTCACGTTAAAAAAACAATTGGACAATAAAATCAACCCAACAATAGATAAGACCATAATTTGTGCTATACACATTCTTCCATTTTTTTTTTTTTTTGAACTTATTCTTCAATTTTAGTAAATATCCTTATGCTATTTTCAATGAAATATATGGAGCAATGCATCCATAAATTAAAAAAAAATTAAAATGAAGTAAATAAGAAATAAGAATTAATGAGAATTCACCAAAAAGTGGTATATCTATGACAAGGGAGGCTGTTACGTTAAATTTTTTTTGTTGCATGGCTCGAGGCCAAACTGGTATTGGATTTGACGGCGTTTACGAGACTCAAGTAGGAGAGAGACAGCCGTTTATTTTATACGTTGATGCAATCTGCGCCGTCAACTAATACCAGTAAGTTAAATACACGTGGCGCAATTATGGAACTTTAACAACGACGTTGCGGGTACGCATTAGAATGATTACACAGAGAGGTTGACACATGGTACTTTTTGGGCCCAAGGGCCTTCAATTATAGTTGGCCGACTTTGCACATTTTCGCATTGGTGGCCCCAAACCCAAAATAAATAAATAAATAATAATAATTCTTAGATATTTTGAAAATTGAGAAGTGCTAATTAGTGTCCTTAGGGTATTAATTAATAATTTATTTTAAGAAAATTTTGACATTATTTTTATGTAAAATAAAAAAATTGTCAAAATATTAATTTTTTTTTTCCATAAAAACTTTCTTTAACTAGTTTGTTAACCAATACCCTAAGTTTCGCTTGGAAGTTCATAAGGAAATAAAATGGAATGAAATGAAATAATCATAAGGGAATGAAAAGAAATCGAATGTATTTAAGTAAAGGAAATAAATGAAAAAGAATGGAATTAAGTAACTTTGATTGGATGTTTTAAAATAAAGGAATGGAAATTAATGAAAATGAATGAAATGTAAGTAATCTTATTTGGGAGCAACATGGAGGGAATGGAATGAAATCATTTTATAACAATATTACTATTAGACTCCTATTTTAAAATAAAGTATTGAATATATAGGGGTATTTTGGGTGTTTTAATAAAAAAATCATTAAATTTAATTCAATTCCCTCACATTCCTTCCAATTTTAGAGGAAATGAAAATTTGAGGTTTTAAGAGAATAAAGAGGAATGAGTGTTCCCTTCTACCCATTTCATTCCCTCCCACTTAAACTCCCAAACAAGGGAATGGACTTTCCATTCCCCCCATTAAAACTCCCAAATAAGAGAAGGGAAGAATATTCTAAAATTATTCTTTTTATTCATTTTCATTCCATTCCATTCCCTCCTCCTAGCGAAGCCTTAAAAGCACTCGTTAGCATGAACCTTGAAAATTTAATCACTTTCACACTATGGGACAATGGATTGAGTGATACCTAGATTAGGGGTGTGTAGCCAACCCGTCAATCCATCAAAACCGACTTGACCCAACCTAACCCACCGAGTGGTACCTAGAGGGTTCAACCCGACCCAACCATGGTGGGTTGGGTTAAAAAAATCCTCTTAACCCGACCTATGTACACCCCTACCCTAGATCTATGGGACATTTGAGCATAAATGCATAATAATGTATATGCTATATTTTGCCTATAGAAAAACAAAGGTCCTTGTGACCCATGGCATCAAAAAGCAAATAGAAGACTTATGAAAAATTCTTGAAATAAATGGTATCATTAGTTATGTTATATTTTCGTAATAAGTTATACAGGACGGATCGCGTCAATCCACTCCCAACCCACAAGATTTTATTCCCAAAAAAAAAAAACTCACTTCTTCTCCTCTTACTATCCTATTGAGACAGCTAAAACTCGTTCTATTTAGGTTGAGTACAATATCTACCTGTAAATGGGTTTTTGTCATCCCTAATCTTTTTATTTTGCTTTAAATATATAGAATAGGATCCTTTCATCGTGTGTATGGACAAGAGAAATTCACCATAAAAAGAAATTTAAAAATAATTGACAGCCTTTAAATTTGGTGAACACCAATCTAGCTCACCCAAAAAGAAAAAAAAAAAGAAATGAAGTGCTAGAAAAATGTAACAAACCAATGGGAAAGGTGAAGCAAAAACAAAATTATGTGATTAGGCATCCAATGTTACAATGAGGAAGAAATTGAAAGATTTTTATTATGGACTCCCCTGCCATTTGCACGTGAAAGACCAAAGTACACATCCAAATGAGCCACATCAGGATTTATTTTATGGGAGCAAACTAGTAGTAAAATTCCATTAGTATATTTCCCTAGCCTGCTATTAACTATTGAAGAATAAAATTGTCCTTCAAGGATTCAAGAGATTCTGATTACAAACTAACAAAGTAGTTTAATATGTTGTTGTCATAATCAAGGAGAGCTAGACAATAAAGGAATCAAAATCAGAACCCTGAAACTTAAAATGCTGAACAATTGGATCATACGCAAAATAACAAACTAGGAGTTTTGAAATCAGGGTACTAACTTTGTTGCTATTGTCGCTTGTGAACGTGTAGGATTCTGTCTGTGTTTTACACAAAGATTTAAGTTAAGTAACAAAACCAAAGTAAAATTTTTTTTTTTTAAAAGTTTCAACAATTAAAGCGTATTTAATAACTAATAACCAAAGAGCTATCTTGTTAATGAAATTTGGGTATTAAGATAGCCCCAAAATACATTGTCAGCAATGACAAGATGAGGAAAAGAAAATGACTCTTATAGCCTACAGGAATTGGAATGGTAGCCCAGGCAGCCGTGTGAAATAGAATGCTAACTATACCAGAGAAACTACAAGTTCAAAAGGAAAATTTGTTAAGGGAGGTAGGTTCCAAACACAACAATGATTCTTCGGAGGTCATGTTGTTATAGGAGGAAGGAGGAGAAGAAGCTAATTTGAATTGTATCATTTGAGAATTTGAATTAGGGAAAACGTTAGAAGTACTATTAATTTTATTACAAAAGTGTCCAAAAAAAAAAAAAAAAACTAACACAATGATATGTGTAATTGATGTCACATCAACAATATAATAAATAAATATCTTAATTATTGTTTTCATTTTGTATTTTAAAATTGACACATCACTGTATGCAAATACTCAAATAAAATGATTGAATGGAATGCTGCCTAGCTATCATAGGTGCTAGTTCATACACACTTCGCAGCAAAAAAGGTTAAACGCACATCACAAAATATGTTCATACAGGAATTACAATAGAAGGAAGATAAGATTAGAGACCTAATAACAAGCTATCAATAGCTGTGAATCACTTCATTATGAAATTGGCTTTGAATATAAGAGCAACAAGAAGGAAATTAGGCAATGCAACTGATAATGATCATAAAAAACCCTATTCAAAGACCATTGGTTAACAAGAAAATTACCTCTGTTACAAACAAGCAGACAAAAAAAGTTACCACTTTGAACATGAATTTACCCGAGATTTATAAGCATCAACATGACTTAACATATTTGATTGAAATATGAATGATGCAAATACCAAAGAAGTTGTAGTTGAATTACCTGGATTAGTTTCTAATGGAATTGATGAGCAATGCTGCGGGACATGCCTGCGAGGAAAGCTTTGCTTAGAAACCACTTTACTTCCAACAACAACAAAAGAGGGGCTTTATGAGTTATATCATTGAAAATCATTTCAAACACATACTTATTCTGAGGTATATCCCTTGGCTGTGTAACCAGAACAATGGAACCTCTGGGAGAATATGCTTCGGATGCATCCAAACAGCCAATGTCTAGTGGTTGCTACCTAATAATGCACTTGCCATTTGTTGCTGTTGCCATATAATAAGTGTGACAACAAATTTCACAAATTTTTTTTTTTTTGAGAAACTATTTCAGAATATTTTTCTTGATTATTAAAGTGATAAATTATAATTTTTGTATTAAATAAATAATGTTAATAGTAATTCCAATAAAAATGATATTACATTAATCACAATATGGTACCTCAACTAATTCCATACAAAAAATTGTGTGACATTGTTATTTGCCATATGTGATTTGCATAATTGTATGTTAGGATTTGAGGGCCTGTTAGATTTTGAGGGAGAGCAGAGGGAAAAGTGGCTAAAACATACTAAAATTTAGTACATTTTTTTCATCTTTCATTCTTTTATGTTCTACTCCCCTCGTCACACAGGGTAAGGGAAACTCTAAAACTTATTTTGGGCCTAGGAGTTGCTTTTCTTAGCTTACAGATCCACTACTTATTGTGGGCCTTAGATTAGAGTTCACAATACGGAGGGATAAAATATTAAATCCATAAATAATTGGAAACTGATATTGGATTGTTGGAGAACCTTTGTTGAAATGGGCCTAGTAACCACGGTACTAAAGAGACACTTTCGGCCCAAAAAAAAAAATATATATATATATATATAGAAAGGATGTAACCACTTGCAAGCAAAAGGGATTGACTTCTATTTTCTTACTTGAGAAATGATATGTCCATAATATTTTCATAATATTTTTACAATAAATCATAAGTGGTAGGTTATTACTGGTTTTTATTGTTAGGGCAAAAAAGTAATCTTAATGTTAGGTTCAAATTTGAACTAATAACAACTAAATACTTATGATTTGTTGTAAAAATATTATAGACTTAGCACATCTCTTTTTACTTTGGCAAATGTTCTACTAAGTGCCGATCTAACCACACATTTTGTCATAACTTGATAACATGTGTTAGACATGCCACTTTTTTTCACTAAGCACATTCGCAACTCACACATGTTAAGATTGTGGCAAGAATTATGGCACAAAAGTAGCATCCATAAATTTTCTTAGCTCCATTTACATGTAAATGGGGAGTCATGGGCCCATGACTGTTCCAGAGGATATTACAAAAACGGTTCTCCACAGGACAAAAATAATAAGGGAAGAAATGGTACTATTAATGAGAAATGATAAAAATTATTTATTTATTTATTTTTGTTACTTTTTAATGAAGTGCATTAAATTTCTTTGGATATACAAATATAACTTTCACCTAAAAAAAAAAAAATGAGAAATGATAAGCGGGATAAAATTCAAAAATACAAAGTTAAATTAACATAAATCAGACATCTTAAATGGCCCCTGATAAAGTGATACATTTTTCAAACTTTTTGTTTTGCATTGCACCAATTAAGTTTAACAAAAATCCTACTGCCTAGCAATTTTGAATGAGCTAGGATATTCTCATTCTCTCAGGGGATGTTTAGTTCGCGTGATGTTATGTTATATCATAATATTACATCATTGTAATCTTATATTAATGTAATTTCAATACAAAAATATAATATTGCATTGTTTAAGAATGTGATGAGATTAAAGTAATGTACTATATTTTGTAATTTTATATTATAATAATGTTAGAACAAACAAAATAAACCAAAAATCTAAATTTTACGTTATCGTAATTTGTATCACAGCGAACCATACACCTAGTGCTAATATCAATAGCAACAATATCAGCAAAAAGCACTATTGTTATTTATTTTTTACAAGTAATCTATATGATAGATCTAGATTAAATTGGCTTTGGGCAATTGCACAATTATCATGATGGATTGAATTCAAAGGAAAATTTTGAGGATTTCTGATTAGAGTGGAAGGTTCCTCAGTACAGTAAAAAGCCACGCTCTTTTCTTTTCCCATTCATATGCCAAGATCTCAGTGATTAACCACTGTTCAGCAATTAGCCTTTTATTAAACACTAAAATACTATGATTCCAAACCTAAAGACCCCGCCATTCATAGAATTCATTGAGGAATAATTTGACTAGCCAACCAATTGTGAATTTCTTGAAGGGACAGAAAGAGGAACACCCAACAACCAAAGCCATAAGAAACACAAAAAGGTCATAGTAGGCTCTTGAGTGGGAAAAGGAAATTTTAGACACAGACTAGTTTCATCCACCTGAGATGACAACAAGAAAAAATTGGAAATGATGATGGTGGGGAAATGGGAATACAATTCTTCTTTGGTAGGAAAAAAAAGAAAAAGAAAAAGAAAAGCTCAAACAAAATTCTAAAGTTTGGGTACAGAATCTTACAAAACATGATTCCATGGGATCAAAATTCAACTTTAAAGTATCACTTCTAGTTCCTAATTGATTGTATACATTGAAAATGAAAAGAATTGTAGTAGTATGTACCTAGGTAAAAGATTTTACTAGAGTCAGCTAGGGATTTTTCTACCGACCAAGAACCATTAAAATGGGAGTCAGGTTAAGCATGAGTAGGTAGCATATTCGAATCGTGCAGGCCACTAAGGAAACTAATCCCTATTTTTTTCTAAGATTTATTTATTTATTTATTTAAAAAATTGACTAGTTACACAAGTATTTTAAGGGCTTTAAATCTAGAAGTTCATATGGGATAATGTTTTTCTTTAAACTATTTTGAAAAATTCTTGTCCAAGTTCCAACTCATTATTTGATTATTCAAATACTTACAACATATTTTTTTGATCACATGACTCAAATATTTAAGACTAAATTACATTTTTAACCCTTTAAAGTTTGGAGTTATTTTTATTTTGTTCCTTTAAAAGTTTCAAAATTTTGCAATTTAATCATTAAAGTTTGATTTTGGGTCCATTTGGATAGCACTTATTATTGCTGAAAGTTGATAAAAATTGATTGTTGCTGAAAACACTGTAGCAAAATAATTTTTAAATGTGTGAATAATATTGTGGGACCCATTTTTAATATTAAATATTGCATGAACAGTGCACGCACAGTATACGCATAGTGAATTTTGTCCTCCAAAGTCAAAAAAGCCGGCAAAAAAAAAAAAAGAGAGAAAACGTGAAACTAAAAACGTGCCGCAACAAAACTTGTTATCCAAACCGGGTCTTTGTTTTCATATTATTCATGCAGTCCATTTTTGTTAATAATTTAATTACTAAGTGTCCTTCATGTGTAACTATTTTATGAAATGCTAGCTCTAAAATATTATGAAATGCAGGAACTTCATTGTTGTAGGGAGAAATCATATTATGGCAGTTAGATTATTTAAAAAAAATAGATGATAGGGTCTATAAAAGCCCGAACTAGCTAAGCCCTATAAGAATAGGTTGATTGAATATAATAGCCAAATACAATTAATTTGTTAGAGAAAGGGTTTGCAAGGTCAACCTTGGTTTGCTTGTATAGTTTAGTTGCTGAATTAATGAAGGAAAAACATCTAGTGATTCTTAAAAAGAGGCCGAGTTTGGGATTAACACTTCCTTGGGTAAGGCTGAAAAGGAATTGTTCATATAATATTCAGTCTCGATTATAGAATAATGTTGCACAGAGTATGGTTTTCTTTTCTCTTTTTTGTCCCTCTTTCTGGAAGGGTTTCCTTTCTTTATATAGTTAACTGAATTACATCATAATCCTCCACTTATATAGTCAACAGGGACATTCCTTTGGATGCTTGTCCCATCAAGGTTTTGCTGAAGGTGGTCGAATGTGCTGCAAGCTGTGAAAGCACTGTTCAGGGGTCATTCCTCTATTAATGCGGTCAGCTAAGTTGGTACAGTGCATTAAATGCGGAGGTGATGGTTACTTTATCTGGATATTTCCCTTTTTTCTTTGCTTGCACGTCTCTACCATCTTTTTCGATATTTTGTTTTCTGGTGCAAGTGGCCTACCTTATGCCTCCTGGTGAGTGCTCGCTCCTCGTCCTGACCCTCGGGCAGTTGACCTCTTCGTCCCTTATTCTCGAGTTCTCATTTACATGTTGGTTTAGGACTAATGTTGAGATAGGCTCTTCTACCTCCTTGGATTGGGCCCACGGGCTATATTCTATACTCAGATCTTACCCTCCCATAGGGTCAATATGAAAATGAAATTTAAAAAAAAAAATGGAGAATCAAAATGAAAATTGCGAATCCATTTCCTCAAGACCTTTCTCAGATCTATAGGGAGGAGTAACTTCAAGTCAATACTCAGGTGATAGTCACAAGTGAGACAATACAGCACTTGAGGAATAAAGTGTTTCATGATAGAACTAAAACAATATATTTTCACCTCTCCTAATGTTTGAGATGCTTTTTTTTTATATAAGATAGAAATTCTACTCTAACTTAATTTAAGTATATATGTGTGTGAAACTCATTCTTAGAGATTTGAATCCCGGCCCTTCCCTCCTCTCCCTACCAACACCTCACAAACACTTATATTTGTGGAGTGACCATTACACCAAAGATGTGTGGTGGTAAAGATTTTGTATATGTTTCAATGCATCTTTTTAATGAATCTTTGGTTTTTAAGCCAAAAAGGGGGGGGGGGGGAAATCATTACAAGTCTTTTTTTTTTTTTTTTAATTGAAAAGTGAAGAAACAATTATAAGTTATATAATTTATGAAGAGTAAAATGTGAAAATAATTTATACTACCTTCATCCACCTGGTACAACATCTTATAAAAGTCTTAGCTAGATTTGAAGACATTGATGCAGTTTAGGACCACACTAGCCAACTATGCATGCCCCAACGTTTTATAAATAGTATATTGTACTTGACAAAGTATAAAGAATTGCTGTATTGCCAATGGGGTATCAACTTACTGACACTTTTTGTCCAACTAAATAGGAAGCTCTGAAAAGACTATTGAGTGGGAATTGAAGTGTAGTTTTAGGACATCAATTTATGGGTTGTGCAGAAATTTGTGACTTGAGGGAGATAAAAGAAAAGAGAAAAAGAGAGAAAATATAAGAGTTAGGATTTATCTAGATTCCGTTTATTGTTGAAAATTAAAAATTAAAAATATTGTAGTAAAATAATTTTTAAATATGGAAATAGTATCGTGAAACTTAGTTTTAAAGTTGTTTTTCTAAAAAAAAAAAAAAAAAAAAAACTTGTAGGTCCCGTAAACCATGCATAGGACCCACCAAAAAACGATGGACGTTGGACATGCAAGACACTATCCAAACAAACACTTAACGTGGTTTGGTTTTGGAGCTTACATTCATGCTATAAAAGTTTAAAGGCCTACATTTTCATACTTCTTATTTGATGATACACTTCCATATTATAATGGGATTACATACGAAACCACAATTTTCTCTACCAACAATCCCATAATTCTCTCTTTCAATCAATATTTTGATTTTGTCTTTCCAACATGTTGGATAGAGATTAGAGGAGGTCCCAAAAGAGCATTGAGTGGGCATTGGAATAAATTTTTAGGACATCCACTCTGTGTTGGATGATTGTATAAATTGTATTGTACAGAGAAAAAAAAAAGTACTTTTTCGGCTGTGAGATTATTTTTCCTCAAATATGTAATATGATACGGTGATACCTAACCTTGCCAATGTCGTATTGGTACACTAGTGCACAACTAAAAGACAACCACGATTTTAGTGAAAAATGGTCCTTTAGCACCTGGATTTTCACTCATCATATAGTGGAACTTGATGTTGAAGTGGACATTTCCTGATACATATTAATAATATCATTAAAGCTCCCTTTTTTAGATGATAGGGGAAGGTCCATTGCAGCCCCGAGCAATAAAATTAAAGCCCCAACGGGAGCAATTAAAGTAGAAGCAAAGGCTTTTGAAGCTAATTTTAAGTATCGATGATTTTTATGTTATTAAAGAGAGTTCTTGTTTCTTATAACAAACTATTTTTTAGAATATAATATTTACTTTTTAAATCAGAATAAAATTCATAATCTTTTCATAAAAAAAATAAAATAAAATACTGCACATAACCTGAATTCTAGTATGGTTAAAGACTGTAATTCCCTCATGAACTCAATATTTCATCTAAAACTAGCGCATGCATTCCTAGCATGAAGGAAATCAAGTAACTAAGGGCCTGTTTGGTTAGTTGAAAAAAGCAACAATTTTTGTTTTCATTTTCAGTTTTTAGTGGGTCTCACCACTAAAAAATTGAATTGGTTTTAGCATTTGTATTTAGATTTCATTTTCAGTATCCTAAAATTTGAATTTGAATATAAAAAATAAATACAGCATTTCAGTGTTTTTGTTTCTTATGAATATGAATATAGTGGTATATTTGTAAATATTAAAGTTACTTTTTTTTAAGTAATGTGACGTGTGTGAATAAGAAAAGTTACTTTAAAAAAATAAAAATAAAAAACAATGACCAAATCTGAGTATAATGTATTCTATACTTAAATTATGTATTCAAAACAACTTATACCAAACATTACCAAATGTGAAAACAAGTATTTTTTTTTCTATATTCAAAATGAAAAGTGGATACACAACTTTTTGAAACCAAATATGCCTTAATTTCTTAGCAATTCTTGGGTGCACTTAGGACTTTTTCTTGTGTTTTTCATACCATACTTCCGTTGAAACTTACACATCTTTGTTGAATTTTGACATGTCAAACTCGGTTTCAACTTGATTTGTAAATATTTGTAATAATTCTCGCTAGTGTTTCAAATTTCAATAAGTCTCCATGATATTGATTAAATATCCACTTGTGACTTGTAACCCCAAAAAAGAAAAAGAAAAAAGGAAAACAAAAGAAAGGGCTAAAGACATCAAAACTCACAACTCACAATCCCATATCAGCAAGTCAAACCTTTTATAGCAAAGAACTTGGACCAATTTGCTCAACAAAAGAACAGTGAAGAGATAGAGACTAAAAGGACCTCTTCAAAGGTAGACTTAGGAGGGTCCCCTAGGGCCTAGCATAACATGCGTGACCCAATTGCACCAATTACCTTGCCTTGTTAAAGAACCCAAATTTTTATCTGACTCATAGCAGATCTTTTTATAACAAGTCTCACTGTAGAAAAGTAAAAGTATGACCTTACGTTTGCTACTTTGCCTTTGCTTTCTTTACTTTGCTCTCTACTCTCTTTTCTGAGAGTCTTTTCCTTTTGGCCTTTTTCTCTTTCAAATTTTTTTTTTCTTTATCTCTACTTTTTGGAAGTTTCCCGTCTCCATCCTTGCGTCTTCTGTACAAAACAGAATCCCGTCAAAAAACTACACGTTGAATGAAAATCAAACATTACTAGACTTATTTTGAATAATTGATTTCCACGCGCTAAATATATAATATTTTCTTCTAGTTTTATACCAAGGAATTTTTATGTTCTTTGTTGGTCATTCTTCACTATAGAATGATAGCATCTTGTTAACGGGTAAACTGATATTTTATAGACTATATTATAAGCTCCAAAGAATGGAAATGCACTCAATTGACTTTGACAATTAGGGGCAACATGTGAGCTTGCATTTACCACCTTGAAAAAAAAAAAAAAAAGGTCAAAATTAATATCCAATATCAAAATGCGGGTAGAGACAATATTAAACATGTAAAATTGGACTTGGTCAAAAGAATGACAACCACAATTTTGAAGTATGCTGATCCTTTTTTCTTTATTTTTTTACTTGAAAGCCGTAAGTCCAACCCACCTGTCCAGACTGACCGAGTTGACTCAAAACTCGTTTGATTCGATGCTTGTGATGATCAGAGATGGTTTTCTCCCTCCAAAAATCGATTTTGGCGGGTCGGTTTATCAAAACTCGATTCCAAACAACTCAACCGATCTCCACCCACAAAAATTATTGTTCTCTGTTGTATAAGGCATTCTCCAATAAGATCTCGCCAAATCTCATTTAGATTCGGCGAGATCTCGACAGATCTGGCCAGTTCTTATTGAGATCTCATTAGATTCAAAGGAATTTTGATCAGATTTGGCAAGTTTTGGCCAAATCTTCTCCTCTCTAACTACGACCTAGACTAGCCGTCACTCAACGTGTATTCGACTAATCTAATTTGACTCCCTCACTAGTTGACAGTGGGTCTAGAAGTTCTCTACCGGATTTGGTAGGTTTAGTTGTTAGTTGAACACAAACCTGACCCAGACTAACCTATAAATACCCCTAATTGAAAAAGAGTAGAAAAATCATAAAAATTCATATATGTAACAAGTTGAAAAAATTATTAACTATTATTTCAAGATTCCAATTATGAGAAGTTGAAAAAAAAATGTAAAAAAAAGCTAGTCTTTTTTTTTTTCATAATTATTTTTTAAAAATAGTTCATTATTTGATAACTTAAGGCAAACCTTATTTTAAAATCATATTCCAATTTCAAATCATCTTTCTTTTAGGATGAAAAATGACATCTCAACGAGTCTAGAATGACGTTGACTCATTCTGTTAGGACCAGAAGCAAGTTATTAAGACAGTTTATGTGCGCGTGGGTCTACTAAAATCTGAACTGTATTTGTAATCTGTATGCCTATAGTCTGCACATTGACACTTTATCGGGTATACCACTGTGAAGTCTATACAATTTGTACAGACAGTAAACACAAACACATACACTCAAAAGACCAGTCTCACGTGCTTACTCGTTAAAACCCACGTCATAAATTCCATGTAGTAATAAGTAAGCCACGAAACATAAAACAAAAGCAAAAACAAACTAAAAAAAAAGCTCTATCTCTCTCTCTCTCTCTCCCCCTCTTCAGAAAGCAAAAGAAAAGCTTACCTCATTCTCTGCTTCCCCATGCTGCAAACACAGCCATAAAACGAAGTGAAAAATTAAACAAAGCTCTTTCATTTTGATTTCATTCATTACCCATCACGTTCTTTCTCTTTCTCTCTCTGTTAACCCCACTATAAAACCCATCAAAACCCTAAACAAACCAGACCCATTTCTCTAATCTCTCTCTCTCTCTCTCTCTCTCTCTCTCTCTGTCTTACAACCATGGATGCTCTGAACTTCCTCAAGTTCTGGAGGCCCACCACCATCAACCCCTTAACAACTAAAGGAGCTCCAAATCCTCTAGTTAAAAAAGGGGATGAATTTGAAGAAGAGGAAGAAGAAGAATCTTTCTTCGACTTGGAGCTCCTTGTTTCTGATATAGACATAAATAAAAACAAAACCAACGCCGACCCAGAAACCAACAGTGACAAAGAAAACAAAACCAGGCTTGATTCCAACCAAAACAATCTGTCCAAAAAAGCAGTCCTCAATTTCTCAGACCCAACCCTTTCTCTGTCTCCTAGTGATTCTATATCAAGAAGAAAAATTCTCCCAATTGAGCCCAACTCCAAGCCTCAGTCCCCAATATCTCTGCTAAAATCAGCCCCAAGCTTCCAAGTCCTCAAGTTCAAGAAGCCAAGGTCAAATTCAAAGTCAATGGCAGCACTACTAGAAACAGAGAGAACAGAGTCCAAAACCATTTCCATGAACACCCACCAAAAACAGCTGAGAAAGCAAGAAAGCAAAGCTGCCACTTTGAAATTCAAAGTTGAAGATGAAGACCCAAACAACTCACTACTCACCAGAGCATATAGTTCGAGAAAAAACGAAAGCAAACTGCAAAACCACCAAGCTTCAGAGGACTCAAAAACAGAGCGATTCTCAAAGGATTTGATGCAAAAATACTTGAACCTAATTAAGCCATTATACGTCAAGGTCTCAAAAAGGTACAGCGATAAGATAAAGCTCTCTGATGAGTTATCGGTGGGTTCACCGGCTTCGTCTCCGGCGACAATGGCAGTGCCAAAGAAGGAAAAGCAGGGGAATATTCCGGCGGGGATCAGAGTGGTTTGTAAGCACTTGGGTAAGAGCAAATCTTCATCGGCTATTGGAGCAGTACCAGTTGTCAATAGGAGAGATGATTCGCTGTTGCAACAGCATGATGGAATTCAAAGCGCCATTCTTCATTGCAAGAGATCCTTCAATGGTTCTAGAGGTATAGGATATTAGGATTTTATGTATAAATGTGTTTCTAAAATAAAGATTCATTTTTTTTTTAAGTGTGAAACTTTGAATGTGTTTTGGTGGGTTCTAACCAGTTTATTCTAAATTTGGTTTCAGAATCTTCATCCTTGTCGCGTTCTATTACTGTGCATGAAAAAACAAGCACTTCATATTCGAGAGGTATAATTCACTCTGTTCCAAAATTTTGAGTTTGCTCAGTTATGTACTTATGTTTTGAGTGTTACTTTTCTCTAATGTTTGGAATCTAATTTCAGATTCTTCTCAATTGTGGAGATCTGCAAGCGATCCTTCTGATGAGAAATCAATCAGAAATTGCATTGAGGAAGGGATTTGAGAGAGGAAAATGTTTTTCTACGAAATTGAAAGCTATAGAAGGAGGAATCTGAACAGGGGACTTGTTTGTTCCTCTGTTTTTGTGTTTTGTTGTAAAAAGGAAAGAAGCAATAGCAGTGGATAGGGTAGAGTTTTGTTGTTTAGGTGATAGCTATGATGACCAGTGGGTGCACTCACTTGGCGTTGTCTGTGACTGTAAAGAAATGGGTCATTATGAACAGATTGAAAGAATAGAGATTTGGATCTTCTTTGTGTGTCTGTGTGTGTGTTGGTTGTTTTGGACCCTCCATTCAAGAATTATGTCACCTCTTTTGATTTGTGAGATAGCTGTTCAAATCAAAGATATAATCATTTCTCTGCGTTTGAAGATTGGAAATGACTGACAGTTACTATTGCTTTTGATTTTCTGCTTATTTCATTGATTATTTGGGAGGCAAGGTTCTGCAAGCATCATGTCACCAATTTTAATATCATCTTACCAATACCAATTCTTTTTTTTTTTTTTTGAAACCTTACCAATACCAATTCGGATTTTACACTTTTACCTTGAATATATATATATATATATATGTATTTTTAATGAAAAACACCAAATTTCTGATTGGCTATAAAATTGCAGAATGTCTCAATGTCATGTCATCTTGGCAAAGCCCTTGCTTTCAAAAAGGACTTTTGAATGCTAAGAAAAGCTCCTCTCTTTCTTTTATTTCTTATTTTTAAATTATATTATATTTTTTCTGTGCTCTTGACATGATTTCATTTTAATTAATAGAAGCAGAGATATATGCTTTGCTAACAAACATTATTCACAAGCACATGTACTCCTTTTTGGACCAAACTTAAGCAGGATGAATTTGCCACCATTATTATTATATGCTGCCCAATTGATAGCCCCCCATTAAACTAGTTTTGCATTACTAGAAAGTAGAAACTCTAATATTGGAAACTCCCCAACAACATAAACTTTTTTTGTTTTTTTGTTTTGAAAATTACAACACCAACAATTATATTAGATTGAGATGAACATTTGCAATTTTGCATATGAAATCTGGCTGAACCAACTAAATTATTATTATTATAACTATTTCTACTAAATTTTTATGGAAGAAAGCTAAGAATTAAGTAAGCACAAAGATGAAAGATCCAGTGATCCACACTGCCAACCGCGGCTGAAAATTAAAACTTCCACACATCAAATAGATTGAGACAGTTGAAAATTTGAACTTCAAATTTCAAAGTTGAAAAGAGGGTTAGACAAGACTTGTTTGTTTGAAGTCATAAATGAAATGAGGACGAAGGCTCTGGCTCTCTGGCGCTGAAAACATAACCAAATTTCCAATGAGCCATTTTAATAAATGACATGAAGTGCCAATATGTCCAAAATATTGTGACCCATATCCCATTGCTGACTTTTTTGGTGCATCTCATTGCATATTTGGCCAAAAAATATCATGGACCTTCACATTCCACGTTAATCAACATGGTCCCCATGCCCTTGTGATACTCTCAAATTTACTAGTCACAACATTTAAGTAATCATAATCACAGTCTTTACGCAACAAATTTGACAAAAAATTTAGGCGAAAAGCACATTTTCGTCCCTACATTTTCACACGATTTCCATTTTGGTCCCTAAATTTTTTTTTTACCGCTTTTAGTCCCTATCCTGGAAAACGCCTATTGTTTTAGTCCCTGCCGTTACATCAGAGACGGAAAATGCTGACGTGGCAAACGGATGGCACTGTTAGCTGACGTGGCCATTAAAATAATAATAAAAAAATGTTATTTGGTATTAAAAAAATTAAAAAATTAAAAAATTAATTTTAACTAAGTAAAAAATTAAAAACAAAAATAAAAACAAAAAATTACATCAATTGAGATCTAAGTGTGATTGTTTATTCATGTTCAACATGAATAAACAAGAACTTAAACCTAGATTACAAGAACACAGCCCCAAATCACAAGAACGAAGAACATAGTACTCAAAGATTTTCTTTTCCAACATTTCTCATAACACAAATTCAACTAAATACATAGAATTTCATCCCAAACATATCTCCAAAACCTGTAAATCAAAACCCAACCAAATAAACAACAAAACATCTAAATCATCCAACATCAAACCAAAATCCATAAATTCCAAACCACAAATCCTCAACAAAACCCAGAATCATCAACATCGATTTGTGCAGCCAGAGCCTCCGCCAGGCCGCGCGGTTCCTCCGTCGAGCCAGCAGCCGCCGTGTGATGCGTGGGCCGTTGATGGTGGTTTAGGAGATCGCGGCGAAGCAGCTCGAGGAGCGCCAGAGCGACTGGGCCTACTCGAAGCCCGTGGTGATCCCCGAATCTCACCGATTCGTGCAGCACCAGAGCCTCCGCCAGGCCGCACGGTTCCTCCGTCAAGCCAGCAGCCGCCGTGTGATGCGTGGGCCGTTGACGGTGGTTCGTGAGATCGCGGCGAAGCAGCTCGAGGAGCGCCACAGCGACATCCCATGACAGATCCTCGAATCTCGCCTTTGACAGATCCGGACATCCCATGACAGATCCGATCCTGTGGGTTTGTCACTTGTGGAACCCAAGAGCTGAGAGGATGAGAGAGTGGGGGAACTCTTGAGATTCAGAGTCTGGCTGGGTTGGTGTTTGTGTTGGCCAGATCTGTGATCTTATATTTAATTTTGTGTTTGGGTTGTGTAGGGCGGGGTTTGTGATCTGTGATCTGTGATTTTATATTTAATTTTGTGACCTTATTTTTTGAGTTATTTGTGATTTTTGGTTTTCAATTTTGAGATCTTAAGTCTGAGTTGGTGTTCTTAGTGTTCTTCTTCAAGATGCTTTTTGATCTTAATTCATATAATTTTTTGTTTTTATTTTTGTTTTTAATTTTTTACTTAGTTAAAATTAATTTTTTAATTTTTTAATTTTTTTAATACCAAATAACATTTTTTTATTATTATTTTAATGGCCACGTCAGCTAACAGTGCCATCCGTTTGCCATGTCAGCATTTTCCGTCTCTGATGTAACGGCAGGGACTAAAACAATAGGCGTTTTCCAAGATAAGGACTAAAAGCGGTAAAAAAAAAATTTAGGGACCAAAATGGAAATCGTGTGAAAATGTAGGGACGAAAATGTGCTTTTCGCCAAAAATTTAATAATTGTAAATATGGTAGGTTATTAGTGATAATTAAAAATATAATGTCAGTGATATATTTAAATGGGATTCAAAATTGTCATTTCTTTTATACCTATTATATTATCATCTCCTAAAAACATTTATCTTTTCCTCTATTCCTCTATTGATACTTTCACTGACAACCTTCTCTTTTATCACTCATCTCCAATTCATCACAATTATATAACCAGTAATTAAAAATGATAAAATGTCTCTACCCCACGCCCTGCCCTACCCCAGCTTGGCATGATCTTATTCTCACATTGCACAAATTTTTCGGGCCCTAAAAGCGGCAAAGGATGGGGACATGACATCCACAATTCAGCTTGCCCCATTGTAATCCCTTGCACTTGGGTATTTCTTGAAAGAGAAGATTACTTTATCAATCACTATACCATGTACTTATGTTGAGTATTTTTGTCGTCTAAACCGAAGATACGAGCACAAAATTTGACTGGTATTTCAAGTACCAATATAAAGCCTAAATTATATTATCATTCTTTCCTTAAAATATATATTTTGTTAAACATATTGATAAAAAAAACTTAATAAATCTGGACTAAATAACAAAATAGGGGACATTTTAAATTTTCAGAGATTAAAAAATATATTTTTTTTAATGTTAGTGGCAAAAATTGAACATATTGTATACAATATTTTAAGGACAAAAATAATATTTTTATCAAATATTTATTTCCAATTAATTTATCCAAACATATTTTCCACTAGAGAGAGTTTGGGAAAAAATTAAAAGTGAAAAGAGAAATCAAGATCAGTAAATAATAAGAAATGAAGATTAAAAAAAGAAGAAGATTAAGAATGTATATTGGTTGAAATATAGAATAATGATTTTTTTTTTTGGTTTTAATTTGATAATATTAATTACAACAATGGAAAAGGGAATTAGAATTGTAATTATCTACTTAAAGGAGAACAAGTAATACTATTAAGTTACAAGACTATTTTTTAAATATAATTTTTTTTTCAAACATATAATGTTTACTCTATAATAATTGTTCTTTACCATTAATTTTTAGTATAAATAAATGATTAAACCCCAAATCATTGCTTTACGAGCTGAACTAACTTGTACAACTTAAAAGCATCAATGTTGTTCGTACTAAATATTTTAAACCGTAGTTTTTACGTTTGCAATTATCAATTTAAAGAAGTGATTAAACAAATATAACCCTTTTTAGTATATAATTATTAGAACGAATATTCTATTCGTATAATGAAATTTGCTCGTAACTCGTAAGACAAAAAGAAGTGTGCCTATAAATTCAGGAATGGACGCAAAAAACAGATGGTTCATTGTACCAATTTTTATTATAAAAAACCCGTCGAAGATGTTGAGGTTTACGAGTGTTTTCAGAAAATTTAAGTAACGGGGACGCAATGCACCAACAGACAAAACACAAACAAAGACCCGACACCATATTTTCGTCCTAGGAATATAGATTTTCTCTGTTTCCTCCACTGATTATGTGTCTCATTCTGTTGAGAGTGGCATCTGCATCAAGGCACTGTGTATGCTTGTAGTACCATGTGAGCTCATTTTCCAATATTTTGTTTTCCTTGTTAAGAGAAAAATTAACAAACTCAGGAAACATTATGGTCCAACGAGGTTCCCATATGGTAACCCCCTGGACAATTGGAACTAGTCTTTCATGGCTCTTGTTCATTGGATCTGTCTTTGCTAATGGGGTCTTTTCATTTGTACATGTACTCCACCCGTCTTATATTGCGAGTCCTCATTAGAATATTCATAAAATTTTAAGAGATTTTTTTTTTCTTTTTTTTTTTTTGCTCTTGATAATTCAATTGTTGGAGGAAGATTTGAACCGTAAAAGTTTTTGTTAGAAGGAAAACTATAACATGCCAAAAATTACATTATGTTTAAATGTTAACATGTGTATCAAAAGTTGACGCCACAATAACTTTATTTATTACCGGGTACTTCTTGGTAGTCTCATGTATAAGTATTATAATCTCATAAACACGTTAGTGGTATTTCTATGTGAATGAAGAGTGTTTCACCACATATTTTTAATGTTCTTCTTACCGATTATGACTAATTTTTTAAATAAAAGTACGAGGTATTTCTTCTTAACAAGTAAAATTGAGTATGGGCCTGGTTAAAATTATGGTAAGGATGGAAGCCCAAAAAAATAGAATAAGAAAAATAAAAAGCTGTTTTAATCAATAAGTTTCTAGCCCATACCCAATTTGATGACCCGTTAGGCAGGTCTCGGAATTTTGTTGAATGAAGAAAACAACAATAACATGGACAACTTGAAAATGGAATGGGCTTCGTTGGATTTCATGAGGCGAGATGGAGAATTAATTTTTATTGAAAAAAATAAAAATAAAAGCGGGCCACTAAGCAACGCATAATGGGCCTGACATGCCGAATTGAAAGATGTCTCCAAAAGAGGTCCATGTCAAATTCAAAAATTAAGAATTAAGATTGGAACTAAACCCTCCACCCAAAATAATAAAAACTTGTATTATTATTAGTTGTGTATTACAAAAGAATGTTACTCTATAATATATACATAGAAAGAATGGAATATAAGAAGACCAAGGAAATATCTAGAACTTGCCTAAGTGTCTTCAAGTACAAATGCGTTTCTATAAAGAAAAAAAAAAAAAAAAAAAACTTTAAATGTCTGACAATATTATTTGACATATACTAACTCAGATGTTAATTTTGCGTTTTGACTAGTTTTATTTCTTTTTTTTTTTTTTTGGGTTAAGAAATAGACAAAAGTACACCTGTACCAAATAAATTAAAGTTTTAAAAAACTATAAATAAGCAACTAAGTTAATTATCAACAAAAACTGAAAACGATTAGCACTTTTTGCGATTAGCCTAGAGCTTGGCAGCTCAACTGGGACTTCCTTATATTTTAAACAGTTACATTCAAATCCTCTCATCACTATTGTAACTATCGAATTATATATATATATATATATCTTATGCTACTTGACTATTCAAATATTCAATAATTACTTAGGTGATTTATATGATTTTAGATATGCCCACATGAGGTATGTATTTCTCGTGTCTTGTGCTTGTGCGGAAGAATTTATAGTGTTGTATACATGTACAAGTGAAAGTCTTGTGTGAAAGAGAAATTAAAAAAAGAAAAAAGAAAAAAAAAGAGAAATTAATATAATATAAATCTGCTCCAACCCATAAATTTAATATTTTGGGAAAATTACATTTTAAAAACTATTTCCTTAACTTTTTCCGTAATTGATCTAAATTTGAAGTAAATTTTCAACCTAAGATGTGATATTGAAATAAAATATCATAAGGATGTGGGGGCGATCAACACCTTGGTCTAAATTAATGACGCATACAAGTTACAAGGTCAAAGAATCAGGGTTGAAATACCAGAGGGGGTACCTAATTTGAGGACTTTTCAGCTAACCATCTAGATGGAGCAATCCTAATTAAGGATATATAACTTTTATTTTATATATAAAATTTGTAATCACATTAGTATTTTTCTTAATAATCAAATTCGTAGTACCTTTAACATTTTTTGTAACTTTTTTTTTTCCACAATATTTTTCACAAATTGAAATTTGATCTATATCACTTTTATATAGACAGTATATTATTGATACCATTTTTATTAACACTAATTGTAGACTTGTGCGATGCGTAGAAAAATTTGATAATTTGTTTTTTTATTAAGTGAAAAATGAAAATAGTAAACAAGACTTATAAGTGTTAATCCTAAACGATTCTTATAATGATATAATTAATATCTAACAAAATATAGTTGATACAATATATTAGATTTTTTTAGATTAAGCTATTTATATTCGTTATTTAAAAGTATTTTAAATCTTGTAAAAAAAAAATTTCTCAAGAAAACATAATACATTTTATATTCAATTATTATATAAGGTAAGAGGCATTTTGAAAATAATGTAATGTGTGGTTGAAATTTGTTTTTCCTTACAAATGGTTTATCTTTTATATTTCTTGAATGATCTAAAGAGAAAGCAGGTATAATCATATAAATAAATCCATCACTTATATTAGGGAAGAAAAATCCAATACTTTAAAAATATAAGAAAAATGTTGGAGGTGTCTCTTCCCGATGTGGGATTGAACAAATTCGTGAGGGTGTTATCGGTCTCCTCAACCCATTCCCAAAACAAACAATTCATTTGTTAGGGTCTGAGACAAATCTCCCTCCCACTAATGTATTTAAATTATCAAGAACCTACCAATATCACGGTGTGTATGTGACATAGTTGTTAATAAAGCGGCTCCTTTTTCTATACAAATCTCTCCTACCAAAGCATTACCAAACTAACTGAATGAACCAAAATACTATATTGATGTGGCTTGACAAGAGCGTAACAACAATAAACGTTACGCTTCAATTTCTTGATGTTATATAGATGTCATACCTAGTTATTGTGAAAAAAAACATTCTTCATTGATATAGTTTTTATTTGAAACGTGAATATCTCATTTAAAAATATTAAGAGGTGTCAGTTGAGTTACAAGATTTTGACTTTTTTTATGTAACTTAGTTATATAGAATTTTTTTTTCTTTTTTAAAGTGGGATTCTTCTTTCTTTTGTTGCTGAGTAACTTAGTTAGTGATATAGTTTATTAGATGATACCAGAAAAGAAAAGATTAAAAAAAAAAAAAAAAGGTATATTACACCATTGCTGATTTTCACTTTCCCTCCACCAGGCCCAATCATGTTGTTTTCTGTTATCACTACAAATAAAAAATCCAGAATATTTTTATCAGGATGGTTTTCCGTATAGGTAGGAAGAAGCTAATCATGAATCTATGCTTGCAGTCCATGACAAAGTGACTCTTGATACGTAAGAGTTTAGTAGTCAATTGGTTTTCACATTATTGTATCTTTAACAGTGACATTTAAGATTCATATTTATTTACCTCAAACTATCAAATTATTTATATATAAAAAAAAAAGTGCTGCTTAAATACTGAGTAATTAATGGAGCTGTAAATTGAAAAATATTTTTATTTTCATGATAAAAGATGAAAATTTTCGGATTAGCGTGTAATGAAATTTGAGGGTTGAGGCATTAATTAAGCTGATATATAGATGATTGAGACTTGATTATAAGTAAAATTTCAACATGAGCACCGTAATACAAAGAGTAGCCATATGAGGGACTAACTACGTACACTAATCAACAAAAGTTGTCCCTTGCCCTTGGTAGTAATTGGTTTACAAATTACAATATAAAAAGAAAGGAAATAAACCAAAAAGAAAAAAGAAAAAGAAGAACATATATATCTTTAAAAATTAAACTTAGGCACGTAACCAAAGAGTATCACTTGCATTGCACATTCTGGATTTTTTTCATTCCAAGATTAACATCCAAAGTGCAATCCATTAGAGCAGATTTCTTCTTCTTGATAACCTTCATCAGGTGTATTTTTCCATCCAGCTTTGAGTTGCTAGTCAGTGGTAAAATACGCCCACCCAGATCACTTGTTAACTTAGAATTGGTAGTCAAATTGCTTGAACTCAGGGTCACAAAACCATGAACCTTTTTGGTTGATCGAGCCCTGGCTCGTGCCTCGCCAAGTTTGGCCTCACCAACAGTCATACCGTCATAGGAAAATCTAACAATGCCATATTCATATTTAAAGTGACCAAAATTCGTGTTCTTTATTGTGAATTGAGCATCCATTATCAAGTCGAATGAATCATTTGTGAAATTAAAAGTACTAATAAACGAGGCATCACGTACCCGGAACTTAGGACTTTTGAAACGCATCACAAATAGTGCAAAGACCACTATAATTATGGTTTGGAACACAGCAAAAGCAACAATATATACTACGCACTTCATGCGCTTCTTTTTACGTAGCTCTGCAGATCCTTTGTCTGATACCTCGTCACTTCGGGCATGGCCATTGGTTGGTACTAGGGGATAGGGTGATTGCTCCTTCTCTGCCATTTTTTTTTTATGTTCTTCACAAAGGTGTTGAAACTCTTTTCGGTTCTAGTTTTCTCAAATGGGCTTGATGGTGAAAATTGTGGGGGTGAGATGAACAATATATAGATATATGCTTTGATTTTAATATGATATAAGGTACAAGTTGTGAGAAGAATAAAAATAAAAAAATGGAATCATTTGAATATTTGTCAAACTAGGCCAATGTTTCTACTCTTTCATTTTCTTATACCAAAACGTGTCCTGTCCGGAGGCTTTAAATTTTGACTTCATGGGTTTGTTTTAATTGTGGAAAATGATATTTGATATATTTTCAAAGATATTTATGAATGAGTACAGAACGTTCTATGCGGATGGGGTCGAAAGAAAATCTTAATCAATATAGAAATTGACAGCCCTGTTGGCAATTGCATATATTGCCTTCAACTTTGTTTTGACCAAAACCTATTTCAAGAGGTAAATTACACAACCATTTCAGAAAAAGAAAAAGAAAAGTTAGGTGTATTCCCACCCCAACCACCAAATATGTTCTATACAAAACGAATTATTTTGTACATGTTTTTGGTTGGAGTTGTTATTCACTCATTCTTAGAATAATCATTTCTGGGTAAAAGAGTATAAGAGCATTTATAGTAGTGAAACTAAAAATTTAGTTATTTGACATTACCAAAAGTTACTTTATCTATTTTACCTACTCACATGTTACAGTAGTGGATTTATTTTAGCTTTCAACACAATAAAATAATATAAACATTACAATAAAATAATATATCTACTATAATAAAATAATATATATACTACAATAAAATAATATATCCACTACAATAAACAAAAATCATAACCACCCGCAACCACTATCGCTGCCACTACCACTGCCGTCGCCGCCGACTCTTTCGCTGCCGCCGCATGATAGCAAATAATCGTCTAATGTTAACAAGTGATTTTTTTTACCCCAAATTCTACTTATACTTTTTTTTTTACTAAAACAATTTCTTAATCATCATGATAGCAAATAAGCTACTAGAGTAACAATAATATTTTGTTTTAACCCCAAATTATATATATATATATATATATAGAGAAACTAGAGTAACAAGAAGAGTGGTGTTTATTTCACACACACTATTACACACAAAGTACACACACTCACGATTTTATATTATTGCACACAAAGATATAATATGTGTGTATTTTGTGTGCAATAGCGTGTGTGCACTAGTAATTATCCTAAGAAGAATACGCTAGTAGCCCTAATTAGAAAAAAAAAATTATATCTTTTAGATATTGGGTTAATGGAGTAATACAATAATGTCAATAATTGGGATAATGATGCGGTATGCGGAAGCGTCAAGAAGCAAAACAGTCAAAAGGGAGAATAGGTCTACTTCTAGAAAATAAGAAACAAAACATGATTGCTTTTGAAAATAATTTCGAATCTATGAGAATTCCTTGAATCCACAAAGAGAAAGGGTTCTGAAATCCACTAGAGAAACAATTAATAGACAAAAATCTGAATTTTTATTAATATCAATAATTGTTAAAATAAAACCGTATACAGACTTAGGGGCCTATTTAAGGGCTTGTAGAACTTGAAAGACAAGAAATATATTCTAAAATAACTCCTGATTGATACCTAATTATAACAGGAACCAAATTTGGCCTAAAAAACATTAAAAGCGCCTAAAAACAAGAAAATATGGCCCGTTTGTAATATTATTCTAGTAACATTATTTGTATTTTTTCGAAATATGTGTGGGTGAAAAAGTATGTGAAAATATATGTAATGTTGTTTAAATACTGAAAACTATTATTTAAACAACGATAACAAACAGACCCTTAAATCACCTAAACCTAAAATAACATTTTTTTTACATAAAAATATCAAAATTAAATTATAAATTCTGTCCTACATCATATAACATCTCTAGCCGTGTATACATTTTAAACCCAAATTTGAGAGTAAAAGTTACTGTAGTCATTTCGTCTACCTTTGTTTTTAAATATACTTTTCAACTATCTCTCTCTCATTTCGCTATCTTAATTATATATTATCTCTTTGTTCCCTTCCTAAAGAATCTCTTTGCTCATTCTTTCAAACACACTTTTTCATTCATTCTTTATTTTTTAAGCCAGAGTTTTTTTTTTTTTTTGGTTGCTAATGAATGGTGACTTTCCAAACAAAGAGAGTCATGAGCGAAAAATTAATTTTCTTTATTTTAAAATTTTACTCTCTTAAATATAAAAATTATGACTTTAATTAAGCAGTTAAAGATGCTCTAAATATCTAAATATCGCCAGCCAAAGTAGAGGATTATGCACGGCTTTCGTACCATCGTATAAAATATGGCATTTTAAGAGGCTGTGGTGGGTCCTGTGGTGCCTTAAGACACTCCAATATATGTTTTTAGGTTGGATTGATTAAATATTACGTATATCTTTGTTTTTTTTTTTTTTTTTTGTTTTTAAGAAGGAAAAGACCATGAAAGACAAGTGGTGATGCCCGTTTGGTAGAGAAGTTTAAGTAATGTTGTTTGTAATTTTTTGAAATATGTATGTGTGAAAAAATGTGTAATATTATTTAAAAAATAAAAATGAATTGTTTAACAACTCTACCAAACGCACTAGTCTGAGGACGCTTAAGCTCTCCTAATTGACAAGCAAAGTATCATTTTTCAATAGCATAACTAGTAATATTTATAACATTTATGGCGTGTTAGTTATGAGAAACTTCCTAATTGAGCAAAGTCAAAATACTTAAAATAAGGATCTGGCCTACTTTTGGCATTTCTTTTAACTAGACATTTCTTTTGTTTTAATGAAAAAGATTTATATAAATTACATCTTACCCCTCCTTAACAATGTCATCAATTTTTTTAAGAGTAATGTTATAGTTGCACATTTTTTTACAACATTTTTACAAACTATTAAGGTGGCAAATTTTTATTGGTTCGCATACTTGTATTATTTTTTACTTATCAATAATCACTCACCATAATAGCAATTTGTAAAAATTTTGTATTTTAGCATTTTTCACATTTTAAAAGCCATAAAAATTAATAGAATAAATCTAAAACAAATTATACAAGTCTAAAAAAATTAGCTCAACAACAAAAATTACCAATAATAAATCTAAAAAAAAATTAAGAACAATCAATCTATTTTACCAAAAACAAACAACTTGGCCATTTAAAAAGTTTTAAACAAAAATTCTTAGTAATAAATTAGTAGAATAAAAGGTCGGAGCTGCTGCACACAGCTAGCAGAAAAATCAATCCCCTAACTCCAAGTTTTGGCCCCGTCCTTGGTCATGTCATCTACTAAGTACCAACTAAACATTTGATAGAGATTAAAACTCACTACCGCATCATTCTATCTCAAGGAGAAACTAACTACATGTTCAGTTGAAAAAATACGTAAGGTAAGTCACACCCTAAAATAAAGTATATAACTTGAGTCATTCCATTGCTAAATCTTATTGGGATTGATCCTTGAAGCCAAAGTAAGAAGGAAAAAAATTATTTAACCCAAAAAAGAAAAAGGGCACTGTTATAGTGTTATTATCACTTTGGTGGGTGTAGCCTTGTAGGACTGACCCGCGAGGAAATTTCCTAGTGGCCCCGCTACCCATATCTAAGACAAATTTCCTCTTCGTGTTTGACCATGGAATGGGAAACAGGACATTTATATTTTAGACTTCTTTTTTTGACCAAAAGATATTTTAGACTTTATATCTGAACTTAAAATTTTAAGGTCATAATTTCACTTAGAAATATGTCTCTCTTTTTTCTTTTTTAATATGAGAAATATGTCTTTTGCTTTGTTGACAAATGGTCATGTTGTGAATATTTTATCTGTAGCCCCCAATAATTTAGTTGAGAATATTTTTCTTCTATGATCTTTGTTCAGATATAATGAAGATCACACACGGCCTAATGGTCTAATAATGTTCACATCATATTAAAAGAAGAAGAAGACTTTTTTAGGGGGGAATTTAGTAATTTTGACATCGTTTTATTTTGTTCAAAATTCAATGTTTTATTTTTTATCCGATAAGTAATGTTTTTATCTATATATTCCTTTGCTTTTTCCTACAAATTTTTATGTAATCATTTTAGCTACGGTTGAATAAAAAGAGAAAACCCATAATTTCTTCCTTATTCAAAAGTTATGACTTTGAATTAGTTGGCTATTCAGAAAATTCTATTTCCTTTGAGCTTGAATCAAGAATGTGAACTTTAGCTAAAGTAACTTGAGAGTTCAATTAGCGTGTAAAACACTAATAAATGTTTAGACCTCCAATTTTAAATATAACAAACACAAACTTATACTCAAACAATAAATGTGTGAAATAACAAGTACAACAAAAAATTCAAACAAATAAACAACTCTACATCATAATTAATCACAACACAACAGAAATTAAGGCAAGAGTAAGGGTTAGAGAGATGCAAATACAAAGATAACACTGACATGTGTTATCGAAGAGGAAACTAAAGAATTCGGCAAAAAACCTCTTTGCCGCCCTTCAAGCGTTGAGATGATCTACTAAAGAATAAAGTTGGAATACACGAATAGCAATAGACCCTCCAAGCCTAATCTAACTAATGCACATAAGCCCTCCAATCTTCTTATTCCAACAAGGTCAAGTCTAACCGTGTCTTCTTTAGTTTTCCGAATCCTGCAATAAGCCTATTGCATCAACCAAGTGAATTAGTCATCTCCGAACTGCTTCCCAAGCAACAAAATACCTCCTCACTGATTTGGATATAGTGAGATAAAGATTTGACAAATGAACCTTTCAAGGATATGTTAATGGAGAGGGTGAGAGTAGAGGAATTTGGAGAATCAAAAGTCTAAGATTGTGGATGATTCAATCTTGGTTTTCTTTAGAGCTTTTCTCTCAAAATTTTCACCAGAAGCTTTTTACATTTTGTGGTTATAAGGGTATTTATAGTAGGGTGCATGAGAAATGTGAAAAGTCACTTTTCTGAAAAATAAGGCAATTTGGCGACTCAGTCTCGTGAGTGGGATGAGTTGCGAGTTTGAGTTGTGAGTTAACTGCCAGGCCAGACTGTCAATTTTTGTCTTGTAGTGCTCCAGCTATCGTGACCTTTTAGCTTCTTGCATGCTTTACACATGTGGCATTTTGGCGAGTTGCCAGTCGCGAGTTACTTGTGAGATCCAGTTGTGAGAAACCTCTTGAATGCTCACACACTTGAATTTTTTCACACTCCCTCACAATCCTTACATAATTTCCACCTAAATACAGGGTATCTAATTGTTGAATTACAATCAAATTTGACACAGAATAAAGCCAACACATGATTGAATAAATTCAACTTTACATAACCAAACTGAAATATTTGTTTGAACAATGATATTATGATATATGCCTTTGAATATGAAAACCCATGATTATGATAATTTGGCACATAAACTAATTTCTTATGGAGCTAACTACCAGCCTACATGGGCATAGTTACAGAAATATAGTGATAAAAGTCATAAACATAATTCAGTATATGAAATATGATATGTACAATGCTTATATATATATATATATTTATATTTGGAATTCATTGCAAATTATATGTTTCTTTTTCCAACTAACCTGAGATACAATTTGTAGGCCTATGAGTTTTATTTTATAAATATTTTTTTTATTTTACTTTCTACATGCTTAATCTAAAAAGTTGTGATTTAAATAACTTCTTGAATAGTCAAGTACACAGTTGCTTTCTCTAGTTTAGATTTGAGGAGAAGCAAGTTTGGGTTATCGTTGAGGTGGTGCATGTGAGAAGAATATTAGGGTCTAAGACAAGGTTTTTTTTTTTTTTTTTTTTTTTTTTTTGGAGAGAAAACGATAGTAGACTTTATTTATACAAAATTATGTTATACAATAGGAAAGAGAAAAATACATTCTTTTAATTAAATAATAATCTCTTCATTCTTTTTTGCAACACTAGCCAAAGCTAGAGTGACACGGTTATATCATAAATGAAAGAAAAAAAAGTTCAAAACTATCACAAATAAGTTTAATGTCTTCAAGAATCCAAGCTACTGCAAAAGAATAGATCTTCTCTTCAAAGATTTCAAATGCCCATAAAAACTAGTAAAGCGCCAAACAACACTCTCTTGATTTACTAAGGTAACAGTGTGATGCGGAGAAATTTTTATGTCGGGAAAGTAGGCTAAAGAACAACCCCAAGGGTGGAATGAGATACTAATGGTTTACCTCTATCAATTGCTTGTCTCTTATGAGGAGATATTTCCAAAGGTGAAAAGATATTGTCAATAGCTGCAGAAGAACGTTAAGTTGGAGAAAAGAAAATATTTGAGACTTCAATTATGAAAGAGTTGCTGGATTTACGTATGAGGCGTTTCCAAGACCGAAGGGATTTAGTATGACTCGAAAAAACATTTGAGATATTTGAAATTATCTCCATATCTACATCAAAATTTAAATCCCCTTAACAACCTTCTGCTTATCGGTATCTACATCCAAATTCAATTCTCCTTCAAATACCTTATGCTTATCCTTATCACATGGATCACTAGATGTGGTGTTATCATGGAAAATTTTCGAAATAATTGTTTCATCTACTAGTTGTTGGATATACATTAAAGACTTATCTCCATCTGCCATTGTTGAAGCTGATTTTGAAACAATTATATTGGTTGAGAGATTGATCATATCATGTAAAAGCACCAAAGGATCTTTGAAAGAATCCAAACTATCTTTAGAAATTTTATCAGTAAGTGAAAATTTTGAATTTGATGAAAGGATATAGAGGATTACTATCCCGTCCAAAGGGAATCAACTGTTGGGGAAAAGAAATATTCAAGTTCTCCCGCCCAACTAAATTACTATCGGGTCCTTCTTGATGTTGCTTAGCTATAATGTCCCTGGTGCTCAGGCTAGAGGTGGAACTTCCAATGGATGGCAGTTTTGAGATGAGTCACCTTCTTCTTCCTCGAAGACATGCACGTCAACATCATCTTCCTCTCTTATTCTAGATTGACTAGAGCTATTCTTTTTCGAACAATTCTGGAGCCATAGCACGGAACCATGGACCAAATTGAAAATCATCATCATCTGACGAATAACAACCTTTTTTAATTTTAGGACATTCACAATCCTTATGGCCAAGTACACCGCATCAATAGCAAAATATAGGCAACCTCGATCTCATATTTGAAGAAGACCTACCCTTGTTCTAAATTTGCGATATGTATTATTTTACTTCTCATTATAAGGGTTTTGTGATATCAATATCTACCTTAATACGAAGAAAGGAACTCCGAGCTAAACCACTCTTGATAGCATCAACCATAAGAGGATTACCAATCTTGTAGGCTATGCGAGTACTCACAACCTTATTCATAGTTTTGATGGGAATGTTAAAAACACGAATCCAGAATGGAGAATGTTGAAAAGTAACATTATTAGGACTGAGATCACAATTGAAACGTTTCAATAAAATAAGTCTTTTATCAAAAGACCAAGGGCTTTTTTCTTGAACTTCATTTATGTTCTTCTCCTTGACGAAGATGGTCAAAAATAAATTATTCCCAACTTCTCTGATAGTTAGAGCATTCGTATCAGTATGTGTATTTTACACATCCATTTTTACACTAAAAACTTACTTTTTCTATTTTACACTACTACTTTTGCAAAACACCCACATCAGTTCATTTATTTTACAAGTTATTTCAATAAAATATTCATTCTTCTCATTTTTTTATTATTTCCCTCAACTGACTCTTATATACGCGCGTTATCTCTCTCTCTCTTTATTCATTTTTGCTGAACAGCTCTCTCTCTCTCTCTGTCTCTCTCTCTCTCATTCTTTCTCAAAAACTACAACCCAGATCAGTTCTTCACCGGCTGAACCGAGTCACGGCGACCCACGAACCGAGCTTCACAGCGACCCACGAACCGAGCTCCAATGACCCACGAATCGAGCTTCACGGCAACCCACAAACTGAGGTTCACAGCAACCCAGATCGTGTCTCACCCGCTGATCCATGAACCAAGCTCCGGCGACCAACGAACCAAGCTCCAAAGACCCAGAACCAAGGTCCAGCGACCCAGAACCAAGCTCCGGCGACCTAGATCGTGTCTTCACCGGTCGATCCACGAACCAAGCACCACAAGCACCAATCTATCTCTCCGTTGGTTTGTCTATGTGGGTTTGTTTGTGCGTGGGTCTGTTTGTGTGGATGTGTTTGTGTGCATCTGAGAAAAAGAAAATGCGTTTCTGAGGTAGTTGTGCATCGGAGAAGAGAGAGAAAAATTGGGGCGAACGGAAATCATTAAAATAATAAATACAGGAGCTATAGTACCCGTGTATATTTACACGGGTACTGTAGTTCATGGAAATATATACATGATTTTGCCCATTTTTACCCCCACTGATGTGGATATTTTTTTGCTCAAAATGTATAAAATTTACACTGTACATTTATTTTAGAAGATTTTAACTGAGCTAATGCGAATGCTCTTACACCATGAGAATAGCACCAAAGTTGTTGAACAGTAGATTTAAAAGCCTCCTTATTGTCTTTGTTGATTTGTAGTTTGAGCAAAAGACTAAATTGGGCTTGTTGTTTGGAAAAAGCCACTTCTTGAGAACTAACAATCATGACACCTTTTGTCTTCCTCAAATAATCGAAATTTTTTTTCATAATTCCACCATAGAACCATCCATGTTGGAATAGAGAAGAAATTTAATACTGAAAAGAAAATAAAGGAACAATAAAATGAAAAATAGGTGGGGATTGCAGGGGAAAAAAAATGGGAGAAGGAAGGAAGGAATGTGAGAAAAGCATAAAAACAAAATCCCCTACCACAATTTTGAAGCCCAGATTTGAGAGGTTTGAATCTTACGTTATGAAACACAAGGTTTTTTTTTTTTTTTTTTTTTTTTTTTTACTTTCCAAGACTACAGGGAGCCATAGAGAGAATTTTTTCAACAAATATTTAATTTAAATTCAATTGTTAGGGTTTAAGACCAATTTTTAGTGACTTTTGGAGGGTTTGAAAATTTTCAACTTTTTTATTAGCTGTAATTTTCTACCAAAAAAAAAAAACTTTTAACTTTTATTTATTTATTTTTGCATAATTTTAGTTATTGATTTATTGGAGATTAGTTAATGATGAATTGTCAGGTTTTGTTTCTTAAGGGAAAACTCAATGGGATTTATATTTATTAACAAAACCCTTTTTAGAGAATAATTATTGAACTTTAGCTTGCTTTATACTGTTAAGCACTCATATTAGTGTATGTATAATAAAAAAAGTGTAAAATTTACATATTTAAGCCCAAAAACTATCCACATTAGTTAATTTATAAATGTGCATAGTTATATTGTTGCGACAATAACCATGTAAATTTACATGGTTATTATTTATATGAAAATTTATTTTTTAATATTTTTTTTATTCATATACATAAAAAGAGAGATGATTTGAGAAAGTAATAAAAAATTGATAAAAAACAATATTTTAATAAAATGTAGTGTAAAATAGATAATTTGGTATAGTTGTTTTTGAAAAGTGATAGTATAAAAAAAAATTACTTTTTTTTTTTGGAGAAAAAAAAGTAAATTATTATATTAAAATAGACAAAAACTTTACATGAGAATTTTTTTTAATACAAGATTTGTGGGTGTGGAAATACTGCAAGATTTATGGTTGTACAGTTAATGATCGGAAAACTGGACTCGAAAAGGCCCTTGATCAGTTGATCCCAAAGTGAACATTTTAAGCCATAAAAATCAAGGCCCATTTAAAAAAAAATCATGGCCCATTTAACATCAAAGCCCAAACCAATCAATCTGAACTAAATCGAATCGATCATCTGTGCCTCAGGCCCTAAGATTTGAGGGTTAGTTACAAAAGGAAAAAGGCAAGAACGCCAATGCGCGGTTCAATATGAAGCCCAATGCTTATCTAGGCTCCAGCTATAACACTTAGGGTATGTTTGGTACGCTGTAATAACTTCTGTAATGGAATAGTTATTCATGTGTAATATCAATTCAATTATTTAGTTGCATCTTTATTATATGGATTAATTATTACGTTGGAATAACTATTCTTTAAGAATGGCTATTCCTCTTTAAAATGGATGTAATAGTTATTCCTTAGTGTATATAATAGGTTTTAAAATTAATATATTTCCAAAAATATAAAGTTTCCTTATACATCATCTTTTACAAGTTTTCTATATGTAACAACCAAATTTATGAATGGTAATAGTTATTCCATTACAATGTCTTCTATTCTCAGTAATAAAGATTACTATTTCTAATGTAATTTACATTCAGTGTACCAAACGTACCATTACTGAACTTAGAAAGTGGGCATATCTAAGATTAAAAAAAAAAAATGCATTGGCTCTAGTATTCAAGACTCAAGAGTTCAATTTCTTAAATTAGGATAGAGTAAATTTTTTATTTTGTATATATATATATATAAAAAAAAAAGTTCAATTTCTTTTAAAAACCATTTTTCTAGCTCCTAGAAAAAATTGAGGCAAAGAAAAGAAGTTGATAAGAAAAACGCTGAGCTTAGGAGTTTGAGCGGAGGATAATTTCCATTGTCCAAGTAGTTTTACAACCTCCAATTCAAGGACGGAACTAAAACTTGGAATTAGGAGCGTCAAAGTATTAAAAATATTTATAAAACTCTAAATAAGCATTTATTTAGTATTAACAAACTGTTCACAAGTTTAGCAAAAAAAAAAAAAAGAAAAAAACTGTTAACAAAGACACAAGATTATTATTTCCTATATTATCAAAAAAAGATTATTATTTCCTATTACATTACAATACAATCATTTATAAAAAGGGAACTGGGCATTTTTTATTTAAAAAAATCTTGGAAATTATCAAATATTGAATTCGTATTTCATGTCACAACAATGTTCTTTTATTTTGTTGTGAATGCTAGTTTTGATGACACTCATAGTTGGAATTTGATGGAATAACCAAACAGTTTAGTTCATAGATTAGTTTTGTTCCAATTTTTTTAAGGGCTGGGCATTTCTTTTTCGGTAAAATTGGTTGGTTAGGCTAAAGTTTCTTTAGTTTTGCTATTGGTGATTTTGTTGATGAGTTATTTTTTTGGGCTTGCTAATTTTAATTTTTGGATTTTTGATCCATAAATATTTTTATGACGTTTAAGAGGGACAATGATATTGTTAAGAGGGGTAACTGGGCAAGTATAATTTTATTAAAAAATATTGCTAAAATCAACCAATGGCTCCGTCCCTGCTCTAATTCCACATAGGACTCATCTAGAAGCACCATTGCCCGCCTTTCTTGCCTGCACTCCAGCAACCATGTTAGCCATGTTTTGTTCAAAGAGTGTGTGAGTACTATTGCTCATAACAAAATAAAGATATAGGGTGCCTAACCTTATGTGTAAGAAGAAGCCAAAATTTGTGCAATTTCATCTTCTTCTTCTTCTTCAATTTTTTTTTGGCATATACTTCTTTAACATTAGAAGTTTTTTTTTTTTTTTTTTTTTTGAAAATAAACTAAAAATGTTTATATAAACTGAAGACGAAATGTAAGACTAATTTACTATATAAAGTTATAAACACAAAGGGACAATGCTTGCTTGGAGAGTTTACAGTTTACCGTTTACTCATCCAAAAAAGACTTTGGTTGGAGAATCATTTTGAGCAAGTTGATCACAATTTGGTATATAATATTAAGATTACCCTGCATTAGTTTAGCTTAAAATCAAGTGCCCCATAAGCTGAAAGATATATGATATTAATATTTAATCAAACGTAATCTTTTAGTTCCACAGTCAAAGCTCCAGTCTCTTAATCATGACAGCAGTTTCGCACTTAGCTAGAAAATGTCCTTTGGAATCATCATCATTTTTGGTATTCAAAACCTTGACCCTCGTATAAGATTTGCCTTAAACGTTACTCGTATTTCTACAGAATTCATAACATGTGATTTCACATTACAAATGCAAATTAGATTTTAATCTGATGAGATAAATGGACCGAGCAAGACATAATAATGTGATAATATGATATTTAAGGACTTCTCAAATTAGAGCTCCGGTTAGGCCTATTGCCGTATGGACAAATTTTGACAACAAACTTAATTATAGTACTTGATGATGACAACTTCAATTAATATCATTTTTCTTTTTCCTTTTTTGAGAAGGAAAATATCATTTTTCTTAAATGTAAATTTTGACCAACCTATTATTAGATTACATTTTTTTTTCTTATATTATCTATATTTGAAAATTTAAAAAAAAAAATCAAAGATCAATAGCTATATTATTAATCAAAATTTTAAATTTCAAAATTTTGTATTATGAAATTAAACATAAAGAATAAGTTTATAGATCGAATAATAAATAATATCCGATTGACATGAAATTTAACATACGTGTTAAGAAAATAAAAAAACATATAATTCAACGGTTAGATTTTCAAAATATATAGCTGTAGGGACTCGATTTGGATTGACCCTGAGTGACGGGTTTTCAGCCCAATAAGCCCAAACAATAAATTTATAGAGAGTGGGGCGAAAGGTTTAGGTGCTGGCCGTCGATCACCAAGCATGAATTTTCTTGCAACTAAGAAAAGTGCTAAGAGTTTCTCTTTCAAGGAGGGAGATGCTCCTCGGCCTGTGGCCGAGGAGGCCTTATCGTTCTCCCTCCTTCCCTCACCTTACTAACTTTTCTTTTATAGTTTTCATCTCCCTATCCCCTCTTTCCATCTGTTGATCATTTATTTGCCTTCTTATCTGGCCATCCGTCCCATCAGAGGCCTTATCGGTACTCAAGTGGTTTACTCTGATCAACGTTATCCTGCCAAGGGGTTACCTCCCCATTAATGCGGCCAGGGGGGGTTAGTTGAATGCATTAAATGTGAGAATGACAGCTTACTTTGGGGTTAGTCTCCCTAAAATCCCCCTCGTCAGGCCGAGGATGAGGTGGTCCTCGGTGTAGATTGAGAAAAGAGGCTTCCCCCAATTTAGCCTAACAACACCAACAAAAAATGGCCTATGCTCCTCGGCTTGGGCCTTGGGCCTGTTTCTTGGCGGGCCAAGGCTGTGAGGCTCATAGGCCCCACAATAGCCCCTCAAAACCCTGCTGCACGTTCCTCAGGACGGGGAGGAGGGTTTTGATACTCGCGGGCCCATGGACGAATTGCCCTACTTCGGTTTGTACTGATGCTGGCGGCTTTCTGACTGCCTGATGCGCGTTTTTAGCGTTTCAAGACTTTTAATGGGCGCCCACGTTAAATTTTGGCGGCACCACGTTTCCCACTATCAACAACATGATTTTTTGCTTTTATGAGCAAGCGGTTACATTTGGGGAGCCCAAGGGGGAGTATAAATACCTGTTTGAACCTAAGGGTTCCCTCATTTTCGCGCTTACAATTATTGATGCATATAATTTGAATCTGGCTCGACTTGCACACCATTTGAGAGTACCGTCATATTTCTGTAAGTCTTCTTTTCCTAGTGATCCCAAATTTTCTCGATTTCACTCTTCTTTTTCTCGTTTTAGAACTTTTAGTTGCCTTTGGGGAATGGGTAAGTTTAAGAAGTTGGTCGAGTCCGATGAGATGATGAACAAATTCAGGGTTGACTATGGAATACCCAATAATGTGAATTTGAAGTACTGTGAAGATGGAGAGTGGTACCTTAGAAGGAGGGAAGGTGAAGTTGTGATCCCGATAGTTGCTTTCGTAGAAGGAGGGATGAGAATCCCTATGAGGCCGGTAACCCTTAATTACCTTAGGCATTTTCGCTTGGCCCCTACTCAGTGTGCCTTGCGGCACCTACCTTTTTTCTTCACCACATATGCCACAAAACCTAATAACCCTCATATATATAAAATCTGCTGCCTCACACTCCTAGGAACATATGGATTCCTAAATGAGCTTATATAAAAGACTTCTCATAGAAATAGTTCTATTCTATCCAACAAGCTCATTACATGAGCTATTATGTGAGTTGGATTTAATTGGTGACGTGTACCTAACAAAGAGTTGTAGTCATTGATTACAACTAAGTTTGTATCCCAACTTTTTCCCCACTATATAACTTTGAAACAAATAATATAATTTATGTTCCTTAGATTTTTTTCATTTTCTGGGAAATTTCAGCTTTTTAAATTTTGTCGGCTCTTTAAATTATTCGAAAGTAAAAGTAGGAATTATGCTTGTTGATTACTTTATAGTAGGCCCTTCTCTTTCTTTCTCTTCTTGTGGTCTCCTCAAGCATTTTTTATTTTATTTTATTTTTTTGCTTTTTTATTATTATTATTTTTTTATTTTGGCATGGAATGGCCTTAACATGTGACTATGTCTATGTACTGTTTACTTGTATTCTGGTTCCTGGATCCATACCCCAAATTCAATAAACTATTTGGTACCACTGTCCCAGCAAGTGGTGTGGTGACCCTCCAGACTTTGTCTTTGTTTTCACTTTTCAAAGAAATCCACATGATTTTTGGTCTAATCACACGCAACTCAAGTACAGTTCATATTCGGACAACTTGCTCTTCGATCATTATTCTGAAAACACCATAAATCATTATGCCATCTTTATCTTATTATATGATAATGTCTTTGTTATATAATAATTTGGAAAGACAATTATGATTGGGGGTGAAATAATTTTGTGACAATGGCAGCATTGGTAGAATGATATTGCATATTGATTGACTGGTCGTTGGAAACTAACAATCATGATCCCAATTTTCTAAGTAAATTTGAGATATAGACCCATTCATTCATATTACTTTTATTACTTCTCATTTATTGGCTAATAAAAATATTAAAACCTTGTGAGTTCCAGTTAGTTCAACTAGTAAAATTTTTGATGGTTGAATAAAAAATCTGGTGTTTAATTATCACTTATACCAAAAACTGATTAATGTTTTAGTCTGATGATAAAGAGTTATCATTAAGAGTGGATGCTATAGGTTGAAACTCTCTAAAAAAAAATTAAAGCCTTTGTTCTTGCCCAAATGCCGAACCCATTAATGATCCATTGACTTAGCTTAAGATCTGCACTCTACAGAATTAGATCCTCTCTTCTCATCACTAATAAAGATCTTAGTGGGCATCACAAACATTTATTATATGTGAACCCTACAAAGATAATGTCATGATATTGATATATACAGCAAGGCATCTGAGGTGAATGAAGATATCTTAAGCAAGCCAAGGTTATTCAACCTTTTTTTTTTTTTTTTTTTTGATAGAAGGTTATTCAACTTGTGCATTTGGATTATTATTACTTTTTATTAGTTAAAGTTGACAAAAATATAGTTATACCTAAGAAAAAAAATCTGAAAATAAGGTACAACTTTAAAAGGAAAAAGCTAATCCAAACTAATTGTCCTTGTTTTGTTTATCGTGTCCTATATTTTGAAGCAAAGAACTTTTTATTTTTATTTTATGAGAAGATGAAGCAAAGAACTTAATAAAAGGAGATGGACGCTATTAAAATGACTTCAAAAGTGAAATCAGGTAAAATAAGATCACAAATTTCACATACACAAGCTACAAAAAGAATATGCAAATTAAATAGGGAAATTGGCTTTCAACATATACTCTCCCTCCATTAAAAAAAAAAGCACAAACAAATCCACAAAAAAAGAAAAAAGAAGAGAAAATCAACGATCCAATTACAAACCCATAAAAAAAGAAAAAGAAAAAAAAGAGAGCAGCTGAGCACTTTCACTTGCATGTCAAATTCTCGATAGCTTGTGACTTGGTATTAACAGCCATGCTGCAACTCAATTCTGCAGACTTTTTCTTCTTGAAAATCATTAACAAATGTACCTTCCCACTCAATTTGGCATTGCTTGTTAATGGTAATTGTCCAGAATTGAGGTCACTAGCCAATAGAGATTTGGTGGAAACTTTGGCTGATGTTGCTGTCACCGTGACATTAAACCTCTTGGTCGATCGAAACTTTGCTCGTGACTTAATTATAGTAAACTCTCCAACCTTAGTACCATTGTAAGATATTGTAGCAGTGCTGTTGTCGAATTTGAACTCACCAAAATTGGTGTTTTTGACACTGATTTCAGCATTTAGTTTCACACTAAATGAGGAATTGGTGTACGTATGGCTCTCCACAGAGACTGAATCAATTCGTACCTTCAGATTTCTGATGCGCATAACAAGTAGCACAAAGAGAACTATGATTATGGTTTGTGCTATGACCCCAGCAACTATGTACGCCAAGCACTTCTTCCTTTTACTGCGTGAATCTTTGTTGGTGTTCGTCATTTTTTGAGTGCTTTTACTAAGGTTGTATGACAGACTTTGTCTGGGTTTTGATTGAAGCTAAAGAATTGAGAGGCTCAAGTAGGAAAGAATGGTGTGCAATTGGATGCAATAAGGTCTACTTTTATAGTGTGATGGTGATGATATAATTTATATAAAAGTGGCCCTACCTACACTAGTTGTTCATAACTTTTTCAGCCCAAATTTCTAAATCTGTTATTGAAGATATTTAGCCGTTGTGATTTGATATAAGATAAATTATATGACACTAATGATTATAGAAACTTCTTTATTTTAAAATTAAAATTCAAGGTGAATTATAAAAATGGCTGAGTTATTAGTGTTAACTAGCTCGGATGTCCCACTTTTTTCTTCTTTCGAAAGTCATGCTCTATGTTTTAGTGAAGTATAAAATATACCCAAATAACACACTCATTGATTATTTATTTATTTATTATAGAAAATTTCAACCTAGGCATCCTCTCCTAACGATGAATCTTTATTATTAGACTAAAATACTAGTTAATTTTTGGTGTAGACGGGAATTGAATTTTAAATATCTTATTCAATTATCAGAAAATTTATCAATTGAACTATATATGCAACAGTTGAACCTATAAATTGAACCTATATGTGATACAATTATGTAACTTGGGTCAGTCCCATTTTGTGAAATTGACTTGTAAAGTCAAATAAAGTGGGTTCAGTTTCCATGGTGTAAAATGACTTGGGAGTGTGTTGGACGTTGCTTGATTATATATACATCTTCTAGAGAGACGCGGTTTGAAATTTTCTCAAAGACCGACTGAGAATGTTTCACGCTGAAGACATGAGCTAGAGAAAACAAATATTTTGATGAAAGTGAGTTGGACAAGTTAGAAATATTCGTGTGGCTGTCAGAGAGGGTTAACAAGCTTTCCATGAAGTAGTGCTGGAATAAAGAAATCCCAACTTGCATCACTTGGATTTTCCAGGACTACAGGAGAGTTACTGTTATTATTTGGCTTTTCAATAGTCAAAATTTCAACAACTATAAGCTGCATTATTGCACCTTTATTATACTTGAGTTTTAAGTTTTTCCAAGCTTTTGAACTTCATTTTCACTTTCTGACTTTGCTTATTGAGACCTTAGAAAGTAGAAACCCAATTGACACTCAATTCATGATACTCATCCATCACTGATTTTGTGTCTTTTTTTGGTGAAAAAAAATTACCTATTTTGAGTTGTTGATTCTGCCATTCTGGTCATCATCAGATGTTAAAAAAGTTGTACAACATATTGATAAAAGGGGTATCTATTAGATTGTACTCTAGTTGTAAAAAGGGATGGTTTGGGTACAAAGCCCTCAAAATGCATAGACAAATAGACTCTTTGAACGCGGTACTTTAAATAATAAATTTTGTACGTATTTTATCAAAATATTATTCAATATTATGGGAGTCCCTCATCTTAATTCTTACATGAATAATAGATCTCATCAAAAATAAATTTGATTAACGAGATCTGTTATTATTATGTGAAGGGACATAGAATTGTTCAAAATAACTTTTAGAATTAGTGGGGGTTACTTTGAAATCCCATTGGGGCTAATTTTGTGTAACTTATTTTCATTAAGTCATTTTGTTTAAAAACTGAATTAGACAAAAATATTTTTTTAGAAGAAATTTTATTTTAGACAAAAAATAAAATACCTTGAATAATCATTAAAGAGTTTTCCATAACTCAAAAGGTTGAATAAGTTGGAAACCAAACCAAATCATAATTTGAGCAACTCCATTGTGTTTTTTTTTTTTTTTTGGGGGGTGGTGGGGGGTGGGAGTGAGACAATGACGCCCTGTCCCAAAAAAAAAAAAAAAGAGGCTGGTGCGTGCATGAGGTCATGTTTATTTACTATTTCACCACAAATTTAGAATTAGATATAATATAAAATATAATTATCTAGATTCTAATAAATATAAAAATATATTACGTAAATATCTTTAAAAAATAAACAATATTTGAGGTGGTTTAAATAGTACTTTAGTTCGTGTTTCAAATTTTTTTTTTTTAATTAACAAGTAAACAATGTAAAATTGCATTACTATAGAAGTGTTTTCAGAAATTACTTTAAGAGAATTATTCTTCAAAAAAAATTAAAATTATAAGAACATCAAAATGACATTTCTTTCAATTGTTTTTTATATTCACTTTAAATATATAAGAAACTTTATTTAATATTATTTTTACTCTCTAAAAACAATTTTTACCGTCTGCTTTTTAGGAAACACAATCAACCGAACTCAAAATTGTCGCCAATTATATGAAATGTGCTATAATACAAGTTATTTTTAATTTTCCCACTACAAAGCAAGAGATTCAAAACGTGCGAAGGTACTTAATCTTTTTTTTTTAATTTTTTTTTATATTTTAAATTGTTATTGATATCTTTCTCGTCCATGCATTGAATGTGAAAGTGATTGATTTATCTTGAAAGAGAAGGAAAACTGTGCTTAGAAAAATTATTATTCTTAGGCTACATTTGTCAATTGCGACACACAGAGGGCCCAAGAGTCACTCAACTTTGACTTAGGTATTATAAGCTTCTATATGGCTCATTAGTCATTTTCATGCTCCTATATACGACCTTGTCTCCCTTCTTCACAGTTGGAGTTCATTCAAGTTGTTGCAAAGTTGCAACTTACAAATTGATCTGGTCCTTTTTTTCCCCCCTGACAATTTGAAAAGAGTATGCTTTATTGGACCAGAAATTTTGATCCAATCCACAAATTTGTGCAGCATAAAGCAGCTTTTGTGTGGGGTTTAAAATGTGTGTTTTTCTTGATTGTTAGAAAGGGTATTATAAAAAGAAAGAAAAATATTTGAAGTGTGATGTTAGAATTTATATAGTTAACTAAATTCCTATGTCAAAATAAAGTGTAATAAGGGTTACCAAGAAATAGATTGACCCTTGCATATGCCATCCTTCAGTCACTATTTCTTTACCAATGTCCTCCAACCAACGTTGAAAGCCATTCTCATAGCACTTGTCCTTTGACTCCAATGATGCCATCCTCTAGCCATAATAGTCATTCTCTATAAATGCAATCTGATCCAGCTTGGTCATATTTTCTTTAATGGTCTTCACATTCCAAACTCCAAGCCCCTTCAACTTGACCTTGAGTTCGAGAGGATGCATACAATAAACTATACCCTAAATATATAGACCATATAATATATTATGGACTATCGTGCTTTTGTTATACCTTGTGATACTCTAATTTTAGGATTATCATATTAGGCTTAATATTTCTCTAATATATACCCTATATGGAGTCTATTGTAATACACAATTTAATAAAATAAAAATGTAAGGACCAGATTTGAATTCCTAGCCTAAGATACGAATGGACTTAGGCCCAAAAAGCCCAAAACAATGAATCTATAAAGAATGAGTTAGAAAACTAAGTTTTAGTTAACCAAATAACGAATTAGGTAGATCTTGATAACAAAAGAGTGAAAATAAAAAAGTTCAAACTGAAGAAAAATGTCATCGGTAAAGTCCGAGGAGACTATTCTTATATATTCATCTTAAGTACGGTTACAAGTTTAGTTCTTTATTGTTACAATGTTTCTTTCTTGATTTTCCGATCCCCCATTCTTCTAGGGGTCTCTTATATTATATATCTCCCTCTTAATGATCTTGACCTTCCATTTGTTGATTATCCAAGCCACTTAAGTGCTTGTCCCGTCGAACATCATCTCTAACTCTCAGTGAGTTTGGATAGTCAAGGCAGTACTGTTCAGAAATTTTTTCCACATAAATGCAGCTAGAAAGTTAGCTGCAGAATATTTAATGCGGTGGCAGTAGTTTTTCCTTAGATATTTCTGAGCTTCCATCCCTCTTCTCTATCAGTAGAACATCCAGGAAGGTCACCTTGAACGATAGGACATATATTTGATCTGTGCTTTGCTCATTCGAGGAGGTGAGCCTCCTCGAACTACCTTTCCCATTCTCTCCGTTTGCATCTAACTCATGTAACTTCGAACTTGACATTCTCACTACTGTTTATTGATCCTCGGACTAGTCAACCTCCTCCGACAAAACTCAAGGCCCAATATACAATTTTGGGCCCTTGTCCCTACAAAAAATATTATGATTTTCAATGTAGACATAAACGATTAAATAAAAGTAAAACCACATTAATTTATTTACCTTTTCGCTACTTATTTATTTCTCTTCTCTATCTCTCCATCGTGACCAACATAGCAATGTGCAACAATTCATATGACCCAACTAAGCCTAGTTTGGTTTGGTTTGGTTGGGCCTCCATATTCAACAAATTATTATTATTATTTTTGGAGTTCATATAATCCATGAACTAAATAAATAGGAAAATATTGATATGCCATTTCTTAAACCTCTTTTATCAATATTGGAGAGATTTAATGACAAACCTTTTAGATGATGATGATGACAAAACACTTCACACATACTTAACCTATCTTACTAATACAAATTAAAAAAAAAAATAAAGATTTTGTTTTTGTTCTATATGATTAATTAAGTCCATTTGTGGTCCTATAGCCCCTATTTCTTTACGCCCAAGCAATGTCCACATATCCAAATGCACCCCCATGTGTTTTCCGGCATCACTTAAATCTGCTACTTGACGAGGTTTTACTTCAACTTGTGATCAAGATAAAATGATAATTATTCTTACTAGGAAGATTAAACTTTTGACTTGTAATCATGCCAATGTTCCCTAGACAATGTCCAACTTTTGGGTCAGAGTGCTAAAGAATTTAGGGTTTTAAGGTTAACATTCATTCTAGTACATGATAGCTGTGGACATTGGACTCATTACATTAATTTATTAACAACTTGATTATTATCTTCTATAGACTATTATCAAATATTGATCAAAAGATTATAAAGAAACTAGCAATGAGACTAGAGAGAAGTCCTTTGCTCAACTAATAAAGGTTTTGTTGGAGCATATTTACACATTGAAACATACATGATTGATGCCTACTCCATTTGTCCCAACTCCCCTGTCTATTGCCAAGCTAGGTAAAATCAATGGTTATTTAGATTGGATAAGGCATCCATCGCACAAATGAGATACAAGATCAATACATGATTATTTTAGGATACATATTATTTTTGCGTTGCATTCAATTAATGAGCATGAGTTCTAGATAAAAGCTAGACCTTATGTGCTTGTACAATTGCACCCCAAAAAGAGCACATGTAGATTTAATTGGTCAAGTTGGTAACCCCCAACCCCAAGCCATAAGTGCATGGGGGGAGCAAGGAGAAGTCGATTTAAGCTGTCAAAGTTGTAGTGTATGTGTGTATGTGTATATTTATATATAATGTAAGTATTTATTTTTTGTCAAAAGAATTATGTTAGTATTTGTAAACACTTAAAAATCAAAACAAAACAAGAAACAAAAACAAATGTTGCCTTTTTTCCCCTTCAGCATGTTGGTCTCGTATATTAAATTGAAATTTAAATCAACAATTTCACCTTTTTTTTTGGATAGGAACTATTTTTTTTTTTGAGTTAATGGGTTTAGTGATAAGTTAAAATATTACATATATCATCCAATAAAAAATTCGTTGTAAACCCAAATAGTGTAATCGCATCAATGATCTACATAATGGACTTCCTTCAGACTCGTTGACCCAAGTCCCTCCCTCTTTACTAACTGAATTATGGATCCTCTTTTGATGCCTACTCCATTTGTCCCAACTCCCCTGTCTATTGCCTAGCTAGCTAAAACCAATGGTTATTTAGATTGGATAAGGCATCCGTCGCATAGATGGGAAACAAGATCAATATGTGATTATTTTAGGATATGTATTGTATTTGTGTTGCATTCAATTAATGAACATGAGTTCTAGATAAAAGCTAGACCTTATGTATTTGTACAATTGCACCCCAAAAAAAGCACATGTAGATTTAATTGGTCAAGTTGGTACTTCCCCAACCCCAAGCTAGAAGTGCTTGGGGGGAGTAAGGAGAAGTTGATTTAAGCTGTCAAAATTGTAGTGTATGTGTGTGTATATAATGTAAGTATTTATTTTTTGGCAAAAGAATTATGTAAGTATTTGTAATCACTTAAAAAACAAAACAAAAGAAAAAAAGAAAAAAAGAAAACAAAAACTAATGTTGCCTTAATTTTCTCCCCTTCAGCATGTTGGTCTCGTACATTAAATCGAAATTTAAATCAACTGTTTCACCTTTTTTTTTTTTTTGGGATAGGAACTATTTCACTTTTTGAGTTGATGGATTTAGTGATAAGTTAAAATATTACATATATCATTCAATAAAAAATTCGTTGTAAACCCAAAGAGTGTAATCACATCAATGAATCCAAGTCCCTCTCTCTTTACGAACTGAATTATGAATCCTCTTTTGATGGGGATCGATAATAATTTTTTATTTTTGCATAATTGGGATGGATAATACTATCAAAAGCTCATGTTCGAATTTTTTTTTTTTGTGGGCCAATTTAATATATATATGGACTGGGGTCCATATGTTTTATCCGAGGGTCCATGCCATGACTACTAGACTAGAATGGCCAGTTAATTGAACAAGACTAGTTTTCCTTAATTGTTGTTGGGCTTTCCATTTTCACTCCAAATCTGCATTTAGTCAGCTGAGCCCTGTCATGAAAGGTGATGAACAAGTTACAAAATCTAGGGCTGAGGTTCAGACTGGGCCATATTACACCGATGCAAGGTTATGGGCTCATGGCCCATGGACATAGACTAGGGCCACTAGGCAAAAAGATGCAATTATTCCTTTTCTTTTTCCTTTTTCCTCTGTGTGTGTGTGTGTGTGGGGTTAGATACTTAGACAAGGTGCAATGAAACTGGTGACTTTTTTTTTTTTTTTTTGAGAAAAATGAAACTGGTGACTGATGGAGCGTAAAGTGTTGATAATAATGTTATGTTATGGTAAGCAATATCCTTTCAATCGATCTGGTGAGGCATATGTGACTCAAACATGTTCAAGATTTAATTATTTTATCACCACTTAGTTATCATCTATAGCTCATGAATCATGAATCATGAATCATGATCAACATTCATGCAAATTGTAAACTAGTTTTTGTCCACTTGTATGTGCGAAATGCATGGTGGAGTCACGGACTGCGCAGCTATTGAATGCAAAGTTCGTCGTCAAGTGTGGGCTTGGCTGATATTCTTTACGCAAAGCTAGTACAAATACACATGAGAGAGAGAGTTCTGAGTTGTGACAGAACAGTGAACTCGTGAGTGAATTAGGAAGGGGGTTTAATGGCTTTTGTCCCAAGAGAACAACGAATTCCATCAATTCCAATCACGTCCTCCTAGTATATTGTTTGTCATCTATCTTATATTGAATAGGACATAGAAAATATTGAGTCATTCACATGATTCTAAAAAATGCCAACTCTAAAGTTTTATTTAACAAGTAATATTATGGGCAAAAAAAAAAAAAAAGTAGAAACCAATATTTATTTACTTTTAAATGTGTCATTTAGTTGGCCAATTTGATGCCCCCACCAAAAAAAAAAAAAAATTTTAAAAAGGAATATTTTATTTATTTTATTAATTTTTTACAGAGGAGAGCAATGGGTCATCAAACTCCTTCAACTTGGGGCGTTGGATCTCAAGTTTCAACTCAACTGCAATAAGTGATTTATAAATGTATATATGCAATGTTTCATCACTAGTTTTATTTAGGGCATTTTTGGTGCACCCATTGATCCTCTTTATTTTACTATCCATTGTATAGTTCACATTTTATATTTTATATTTAATAGTGTGCATGCTGATATATCATTTAAAATTTTACATAATACTGATCTACATATTTGAAATTGAAGAAGATTCTAGTCCAATCCATATAATCTATTTATAATAAGGTTCTAAATGAGCCTAATTGGGCAAAACCACAAACAACATCCTCTAGTCAGAAATACAATTTAATGTAGAGCAAATTGATATTCATAAAAGGAAAACAAGCGAACAAATTTATATATACATGTACATATCTTGATAAACCGGAGATTGATAAGGTACAAAATTGTGTCCCACTGCATGTCTTGAGATATTAGCTATATTCTAATTGTGGATAAAAAAGAAGAAGCTATATTCTAATTGAATAATGGTAGTACCACAATTATTTATACAATTTTTATTATAATTCATTATGTAACAAGTTGTGAGTGATGGTGCTAGGCCGTGTAAATAATTGTGTTCTTAGCATTTTCGTTCTAATTTAGAGTCCAAACGAGCACAATATCAGGGTAGAGTTTTATAACACCAAAATTGAAATAAAAATGTTTATTACACACTACTTAATGTTGCACATACCTTTACATACTCAAAAATTACATTGAAAACATGACTTGTAGTCATGATTTTCATGTCACAAATCTCGAGAAACAAGCTTCGCAATTTGATAGGACCACCATTACAAAAAGATAAAACATACAATATTATCTCCTCTCAGTTACTTTCTTTGCTAATTTACATGCATTAGCTTATGATTTGGTACGTCTACCCATTCTGTTAATCTCCAATTTAATAAAGTAATAATTAATTAGGTGCACCCCACAAAGTTTTTAATTCTCGCTTTTTCTCATCTTTCACCAACATTATACTCCAACATGGAAATTATCATCAACAACATATCTTCTTCCCCCACATCTCTCTCTATTTCTCCTTTACTTCTCTCCCTCTATCTTTCTTTCCCATCAACACCTCCATGGAAAACCAATCACCAACACCACCACCATTCAAGACCTTCAAATTAACAGCCTCTTCAATCTCCTATACCAAATCAACCACCACTTCCACAACCCTTGCACCACTCTTACTCTTCAAACCTTGCACCACAAACCCTCCAAATTACATCCTTAATGATGTCTCTCTCACTGCCTATCCCTCTCAAATTTTGGCCATTGTTGGTCCTAGTGGTGCAGGTAAGTCCACTCTCCTTGACATTTTAGCTGCTCGTACTTCACCCACAAATGGCACTCTTTTTCTCAACTCTTCACCTCTCAACCCTTCTTCATTTCGCAAACTCTCTGCCCATGTCCCCCAACACGATGCATGTCTTCCATTACTCACTGTTTCTGAGACCTTCGCTTTCACTGCATGTCTTTTAGTCCCTAAAACATCAGATATTGCCTCCATTGTTTCCTCTCTTCTCACTGAGCTCAAACTAACACACTTATCAAACACTAGGCTCGCTCAGGGCCTATCGGGTGGTGAACGTAGACGCGTTTCCATAGGCCTAAGCCTTCTTCATGACCCTGCAGTGTTACTTCTTGATGAACCCACTTCAGGACTTGATAGCTCTTCAGCTTTGAGCGTAATGCAAACACTTAAATCCATAGCAACTTCGCGTCACCGCACTGTGATTTTGTCTATACATCAACCAAGCTTCAAGATACTCTCTACCATTGATAGAGTCCTCTTGCTATCAAAAGGGTCTGTAGTACACCATGGTACACTTTCTTCACTTCAAACATTCTTAGTCTCAAATGGCTTCACTGTCCCTCCACAGCTCAATGCATTAGAATATGCCATGGAAATACTAAATCTACTCAATGATCTTAAGCCCATCACACCCCCATCCCTTCCTCCATCACCCACTAAATCTATAGCTGCTCCTTCTGATAATATTGAAGGGAAAAAGATAGGATACAAGAGCTCTAGGGTCCACGAGATTCTTGCCCTTTATAATAGGTTTTGGAAGATCATTTTCAGAACCAGACAGCTTCTTTTAACCAACACATTGGAAGCTCTTGTTGTCGGTCTTGTTCTTGGAACCATTTACATTAATATTGGTTTTGAAAAGGAAGGTATCGAAAAGAGGTTTGGTCTCTTCGCTTTCACTCTCACTTTCCTTCTGTCTTCAACAACTGAAACACTTCCAATCTTCATCAATGAAAGGCCAATACTTTTAAGAGAAACTTCTAGTGGAGTTTATAGACTTTCTTCTTATCTCATAGCAAACACTCTTGTTTTCTTGCCTTACTTGCTCGTGATCGCAATGATATACTCGTTCTCGGTATATTTCTTGGTGGGTCTTTGTGCTTCATGGCAAGCTTTCTCTTTCTTTGTATTGGTGATATGGGTGATAGTTCTAATGGCAAACTCATTCGTGCTCTTCTTGAGCTCTCTTGCTCCAAACTACATTGCGGGAACTTCGCTCGTGACAATACTTTTAGCGGCTTTCTTTCTCTTCTCTGGCTACTTCATCTCCTCAGAGAGTATGCCAAAGTATTGGCTTTTCATGCATTTCCTTTCAATGTATAAGTATGCACTTGATGCCCTCCTCATCAATGAGTATTCTTGCCTTGTCTCAAGGTGTTTGATATGGTACGAAGAGAACAAAGAGTGCATGGTGACTGGAAGCGATGTGTTGGATAAAAGAGGGCTCCATGAGAGGCAGAGATGGACAAATGTTTACATCTTGGTTGGTTTCTTTGTGTTCTATCGCGTGCTTTGTTTCCTGGTTTTGATCAGAAGGGTTTCCAGATCCAAGAAATGACACTATCATATTTCCCTTTTTTTTTTTTCTTTTTTTCTTTTTTTGCTGAATTGTTTTTTGCTTTTGTTTTTCAAGAACTGAAGCCCCTGTAATGCATGGGTCCTCAGGCTTTAATTCATTATAGAGATAATTAAAATACAGTAATAAAAGATGTTTCCTTCATCAATTTCGTTCTATGTATCCTTTTCATGTTTTAAACACGTGGCTAGCAGCTATATTACGAGGGTTTTAATTTCTCTTTTGTTTTGTTTTGTTTTTGTTTTTGTTTTTGCTATTTGTTTTTTTGTTTTTTTTTTTTTTTGTTTTTTATATATATAATTTTAGGAAAGTGACATCGGAGAGATCTAATTCTCTTGATCAAGGCCATGTGATACTGTAAAAGAGTCATGAGGCATTTCCACTTCAGTAGAAGCCCAAATTCGAGTTAAAAAGGACTCCACATCAGTATGGAGCTGTCTTCTTCTATACATTTCCATAAATGATATGATAGCGAAATGACACATGATAAACTTGGTTTGGCTCGCATATTTTGAGAAGATAAAAGATTTTTGCGTTTGGCTTTGTGCTATATTGCAAATACCCGAACTTTTTTTTTTTTTTTTTTTAAATATCAATAGCCGGGGTGAGAGGATTTAAACCTTTTCTAAATGGCTATATTAGAAACGTCATATGGTACTAATTGAGTAATAAGATTTTTGGTGCCTAACATCTTTTTATTCCCTCAAAAAATTAAAACAAATCTCTAAAGAATTTTTCCACATTTAATTAGTTTTAATTGACTGTTTCGAAATGTTAAAACTCAATCTAATAATGTTATTTCATTCATTTTATCAATCAAGTAGTGTCTTAGGCCTAAATTCTTCAAGTAACATTTGGGATCCATGCAGAGGTTAGCTCACCTACAAAGTTTTGACTGGCTAGGGTGTTCTCTAAACAATTGCACATATATAGTACTCCCCCTTAATTTGTTTGTTCGGATAATAAAAATTATCAGTGTTTATTAACAATGAGGAGTCACGGGTCTTTGGCTATTGATGTATAGAGCAAGCGAAGAATCCAATGTGTGTCGGCCTTATTTAAAAGTGGTTTTGTCCCTTGGCGAAATATGTGCTGTTTGTTTTCTTGCTGAAGTTCAATGAGTGCCATATTCACGGGTTCCTCTTCTTGTTGTCACCCGTGAACTCACTGTTGGGTTCCCTACATCGTGCACGAAATACCTAAGCTTATCCAAATCCAAGAAGTTACATTGTGTCTTGAGTTTTGTAAAACTTAGTTATGTTCGATCTAATTGACAATCTAATTCGATTTGAATAATGTATTTTTTTTATAATAATGAAATTTTTGCAATTTCATGAATGTAGGTAAATTATCGAATCACGTAAACATTATCTTGTATATGTGATTGTTTTTTTTTTTTTTTTTTTTTTTTTTTTTTTTTTTTTCTCACAAGTTGAAAATTTTGTGTTAATTCCCTACACATTGTACTCCATTTGAGAACTGTTAAACTTTCTTAGATTAGAACTCGTCAGCTTCTTAGTTGTATGAAACACAGTTAGAAAACTGTCCTCAACATTAAGGGAAAAAAAAAAAAAAAAAGGTCCCAAATTCATGTGGGTGATGTAATTATTTGTGAACATTGCAACTGATAAAGCTAAGACACATACATGTTTGCGAGGTGGAATCTATAGGTATGGGCAGTGGCGGAGGCACGTTTCCCCAATTTTTTTTAAAAACCTCTATAATAGTAGGAAGAAATAGGTCTCACACTTTCTCATTTAAGAGTTGGCCCCTCCTCTGATAGTAGGCATGAAAATTCCCCACACCAAATTCTTACTTTTCATCTTTTTGACTTTTTCTTTCATTCTCTAAGACATGTCAGCCATATTTCATAGTTATTCAATAACCTATGTTGTACTGGTGGGAGAATTACCATTAGAGAGTAGAGAGACTGTGAGGGTATAGTATTAGACTATTAGTAGGAATGAAATGATTCTGAATTTAGTTGAGATGAATGAAATTGATTTTGAATTTATTTTTGACCATAATAATTTAATTTGGTTGAATTTAATTACTATTTATTTTATGGTTGCTTATAGTGACTTTGTTATATTTAATTTTTATGAATATTATTTCTTGTAAATGTAGTCTAATTTTGGTTAGACTTAATGTTTTTTTTTTTTTTTTCTAAAACTAATGGAAGAAGACATGTATATATGTATATATGTCATACTTTGTATTTTTCTTGAATTGCAAATCAATATGATAATATTACCTTGGCCTCCAACAAAAAATTTCTGGCAACCCCCTGTGAGACATTTACACCTGAAATATATACTTCTACTTCTTAGCTAGAAGTTATTTAAGCATAAGAGAGATTGGTAGATTAGTAACCTAGCTAGTAGATACTTCAGATGAAAGTAAGTTGAAGCTTGTTAGGGATTAGAGGATACTACTTCCAAATTAAAATATTTTTCAGGTTGTGTTTACTTGCACCCATGTTCAGCTCATACACTCAGCACTTAGTTGTACAATTTTACCTAACAGTTATTGACTTTATTCAAACAAAGTTTGGGTTTGTGCAATAAACCCAATAGGATACTGACAGATATCCAATACTGCACAGACCCAAGTCATGCCCTATGTATTATATTACAAGTAATCCTTGCCCTATCTATTATAATACAAGTAATTATTCTATATTTCAGAAGTAACACTTTTTATTTTCACATAATAATAGGTTTTTTTAATTAATTAATTAATTTTTGTGTGGAATGTATCATTTATATCGGATGAGAGAGTATTACTTTTGATGTAAGGAATAATTATCAAATATAATGCTCCTCACCTATAAAAGTTTTTTTAAGGCGAAAAGCACATTTTCGTCCCTACATTTTCACGCGATTTTCATTTTGGTCCCTAACTTTTTTTTTTACCGGTTTTAGTCCCTATCCTGGAAAACGCGTCTCGTTTTTGTCCCTGTCGTTACATCAGAGACGGAAATTGCACAAGTGGTAAACGGAAGATGATGTGACCATTAAAATAATAATAAAAAATATTATTTGGCATTAAAAAATGCCATGTCAGCACCTAAATTAAAAAAATTAATTTATTAATTTTAACTAAATAACAAAATTAAAAACAGAATTAAAAACTAAAAATCACATAAATTGAGATCTAAGTATGTCTTAAACAATAACACAAACTCAGATTTAAGAACACAAACCCAGAAATTTAAAAAAAAAAAAAAAAAAAAGCTTAAAAACACAAACGCCCTAACCCTCCCTAACTCCCTCTCTAACCCTCTCACTCTCATCTCTTTCACTCCATGCCAATCCCGCCATCGCTCAGCCCACCACGTTGCTGGTTTAACCCCAACATAGCCCTAACACACCACCAACCCACACCTCCCTGCCCATGTCGCCGCCGACCTAGCCATCCCTGCCCACGCCGCCGCCGATTTGGTGAGACCCTTCCCCTCCTCTTATCTCTCTCTCTCCCCAACCAATTGAGTGCTCTGGTATGGGGCTTGGTCTAGATCGGGTCTCAAGTTCGAGTCTGCTTCAAAAATGGAGCTTTGTGGATTAGTGAAGCAGCGAGATCGGCGACTAGATTCACAGGTTGTAGATTGGTTTGGGTAGTATGTTGATTTGGATTCGCGAGTTATGGACAGGTTGCTATAGGTGTTGTGAAACACAGATCGTTGGTGGTGGATGTGGTGGTCGTAAATCAAAGGTTGTTAGTAGTGGTGGTGGTTAGCGGTTGCAAATGGAAGATATTGTGGGTGTTGGTGGTTGTGAATCGGTTTGGGTTTATTTTTGGTGTGGATAGCTGTGGTCGACTGATTTCTTTGAAATTTCTGGGTTTGGTGTTGGTGTTGGTGTTGGTGTTGGTGTGGATGGTTGTGATCAGCCGGTTTGTTTAAAGTTTCTGGGTTTGTTGTTGGTCTGGAATGTGGATAGCTGTTTGTAGGTTATTTCTGCATTTTTTGAGTGTTTGATTTGCTGGGTTTCAGTGTTTTGATGATCGCTGAATTTTGTGTTTCCAAGTTGGAGCTGATTTTGTGTTTCTAATTTGGATTAGTGGGTTTCCAACTTGGAGATTGGTGTTGATTTTGTGAACAAAGAGGATGCAGATCTATTGATTTTGATTGGTGTGCGTTGGGTTCAAATTTCTAGGTTCAAAATTATGGGTTCGATTTCTGGGTTAGGTTTTTAGTTTCAATTTCAGATTATCGATTTGTTGATGTTGATTATTGTTTGATCTGAGTTTTGAATTTTATTGTGTTTGGTTGTAAAGAAAATATAAGAAAGACAAAGAAAAGAAAATAAAACAAGGATTAAATTGCGAAGAACATGTAAAATCATGTTCTGGGAAAGATCACAAAGAACATGAACATGTTCTTCCAAAAAATTAACGAAAAGAAAAGAATATGAATTTGGTTTGTTGTTTTCTCATTTTCTGTTTTTAATTTCATTTTCCTTAGTTAAAATTAATAATTTTTTTTTTAATTTAGATGTTGACGCGGCATTTTTTAATGCCATATAATATATTTTTATTATTATTTTAATGGCCACGTCATCTTCCGTTTGCCACCTGTGCAATTTTCGTCTCTGATGTAACGACAGGGACAAAAACAAGACGTGTTTTCCAGGATAGGGACTAAAAGCGGTAAAAAAAAAAGTTAAGGACCAAAATAGAAATAGCATGAAAATGTAGGAACGAAAATGTGTTTTTCGCATTTTTTTAATTATTCTATGTTGGACGAGGTATCTCATCCACCTTTACTCCTTCTCATGAAGAGAATAGAAGAGTATAAAAGATGTTTGTTTGATTTAATTTAAATGTTCCCTGAAAAAGTATTTCTACTCAAAATTGAATGTGAAGACTAAAATAGACTTGTGAAAGAGATCTCACAAACATAAAATAGGGGGAAAAAACTTGAGAAAACAATCACACACAATAAAAGAACATCAAAAATTTACATGATTCAATGATAGCCTACATCCACAATATCAAAAATAGATTACAAAATGTTTACAAGTTCTCTAAAATGTTTACAAATGATAGCCTATATATTCAAAATGTCTTCACAAATAACAAAAGCTCTCTAAAAGCTTTTAAGAAAAAAAAAACAAACAAACAAACAAACAAAACATAGGTATCTCTCATTCTCTAGTCTTTTACAAGTTGGCCTAATAGGCTCCCATACAGGGTAGTAGATACTAGATATTTACAGATATAAGGAATCAAATATAGTAGTTTTGATACGTGCTGGAAACTGATTTTGCAGAAACTGTTGCCATTGTTTTGATGCGCGTAGGAAACTTACATAGTTGAGGCCCTCATATTTTCATTGCCATTTTCAATGATGCGATGGAACTTGATATTGTCCTTCTTAATCGTCCTTGGTCTTTTGATAAATCTCTAATCTTGCTGCAACAGTGACGTCTGCGTTGAGGGAGTAATTTTATGAGTACACTGTACACCAGATAGTTTGGTTAGTCATAGAGTTTTAGTAGCGAAGTCGTTCCTAGAATTGTGCTTACTGCTTATCCTTTTGTATAAATTGGCAGCAGTAATCAAATAAAAGCATCAGAATACTAATAAGTTGACTCTGATTTTCTGCTAAACAAGCAGCTCAATCAAAGCAGCCAGCATCGGTTATGCAACAGCACAATCAAACCACCAACCATAAGCATTTATCACCTTCATTCTAGCCAAAAGAAATGCACTACAGATCATTGCAGTAGCGCAAGTCCAGCCCAAAATCAAGGACAAAATTATGCATTGACAAAATGACAGATTTACCTTCCCAAGTTTAACTTGTAGTTAACTCTTGTATTCAAAAACCTCCCTATTGTAAACTTGCTTGTACAAATATAAATGAATATCAAACCAATCACCCCTAGCGTGGAGTTCATTCCAATTAATCTCTGTTCTCTGATTGTCTTTATCTGTCATTTCTCCTTTTGCTTTAGTCTTTAGATATGATCACAAGGAGGCACAGAATTGGGTAAAGAGTAAAGACTAAAGGGGATAAGATATATTGGCTAAAAGGTATAATTGTGCTTTTCTTCCTTCTAGTTTTTTTTTTTTTAATTATTTTTTTTAATATCAGTCACCATCCCATGTGTTGCACTAGATAGTTAAATAAAAATTATATATATTTTTTACTTGGAGGTATAATCAAACTCATGCAATTCATTTAAAAGTAATAACGTTAAAACAAATGAGTAATTACCCTAGAGATTACATTTGTATACTTATAGCTTTCGTGTTTAGAAAAACTTTCACTTAAAGTTAGTCAAACTAAGATGCTATGTTAATGTGACTTAACAGGAATGTAGCAACAATAAATGTTATGCTTAAGGTTTTAGATATCATGAGTTTGAGATCTATATATTTTTTTAACAAATTTGGATTTAGAATAGATACTCTCAACTTAAACTTATCTTTTTCCATTATGTAAGTGCACAAAATTGGACTGAAAGGACCGAAGTGGAACAAATTGGACCAGTTGACTGAAGAGAACTGAATGACTGAAGTGAAAAAATAGGACCAAATAAGACCAAAGTGACCAAATTAGACTGAATGGACTGAAAAGGACTAAAGTGGACCAAGTAAGACCAAAGTGGAAATAGGACCAAAATGGATCTGACTAGTTTGAATAGGACTGAATGGACCGAATAAGACCAAAGTGAACAGAATGGACCAAATACTAAGTGGACCGAATAGGATCAAATGGACCTAATAAGAACAAAGTGGACAGTATTATCCCAAAAAAAAAAAAAAAAGAGAGAAAAAGTGGACAGAATTGACTAAAATAGAGCCTAAATGGATCAAATGGACTGAATAAGACCAAAGTAGACAGAATGGACCGACTAGGAGCGAATGGACTGAATAAACCAAACTGGACCGGAAAAGACAGAAGTGGACCGAATAGACTGAATGTAACCAAAGTGGACCAAATCCAACCAAAAAGACCTGACTAGACCGAATTGGACTGAATAGACTGAATAAGACCAAAGTGGAGACTAAATAGGGCCTTTTTTTTTTCTTTTTCTTTTTTTTTTTTTTTTTGTGTGAAAGAAATAGGGCCTAAGTGGACTGAATAGCATTGAATGGACCGAATAAAACCAAAGTGGACAGAATGGACCTAAAAGGACCAAACACCAAAGTAGACTAAATAGGACAAAAGTGGACATAATGGACCAAAAAGATCAAATAGAACCGAAGTTATTTTTGCTTGGTTTTTTACGATATATTTTTTTATTATATTGACCTCCCTTCACCCTTCTTATTCACCGTGATTGAGTTAATAATTCTATTTTATGTTTTTAACAAAATAAACCATCAGCACTATTCATTGTATTCAAACTTCTTCAGGATGGTATTCATGCCAATTAGATTTCCAAACAAATTGTATATCTAATCTTATGACGCAATCCTATTTAAAAAAAAAAAAAAAAAAAAATTTCTCTGACTACGCATGCCTGCTTGTGAAGGAAATAATTTGGTAGGGTATACACACTATAAATAAAGAGTTGGCCCATTGGGCCTTTCGGCAGATGGCTAAAAAGACTTTTCTATAGTCCAGTGCAGTAGAGCCTGTTACCTTATTTCAAAACTCCAAATAAATTGTACGTTTTTGAAAGAGACTTTTTATGGAAATATTATCTAGCATGAATTCCTTCCATTCTTGCATTAAAGTTGACAATTATTCATTTCATGCAGTTTTGCAGCTGAAAAAATTAATTGATCCAGTATCACGATAACAAAAAAAGTTTTTACCCCGAAAAAAAGTTTTTACCCCCAAAAAAAAAAAAAAAAAATTGCAGCATACTTATAGGTTTGTGTAAAAATTAATTTATTTTCACTACAAAAAAATTGGCCTATGGCCGCGGCTAAAAAACGCGGCTACAGGTCTAAAAAACGCGGCCATAGGCTATAGCCGCGTTTTTTTTAGCCGCGTTTTTGACCGCAGCCTAAAAAGCGCGACTATAGCCCTCAGAGGGTCTATGGCCGCGTTTTATGACCGCGGCCTAAGCCGTGGTGCTATGGCCGCGCTTAACCCGTGGCTTAAGCTCTCGGCATATGGCCGCGTTTTAAACGCGGCTTGAGCATTAGCCCTATGGCCGCGATTAAAACGCGGCCAAATGACAACCCTTTAGGCCGCGTTTTAAGCGCGGCCTAAGAATCTGCAATCTGCAATCAAGTAATACAAATCTGCAATCAAGTAAATATGGTCTAAAAATCTAAACTTGCATTGCCTAATGTAATTTAATATTTAACCTGTACATGAAAGAATCAGGAAATGGAGAAGCATAATCATATGGTCCACTTAAAGTCTGACAAATAATATTTCCCAAGTTTATAGAATACATAATGATATGAGAGCCAGAGACAAAATTCACATGGAGACTTATTAAAGAATCTTGACTAAAACTTTTGAGTTAGAAAACCCACTGAACAAAGATACACTTAACATAGAACCTTGTCAAAATAAAAACCCATTGAACATTATATATATATATATATTTTTTTTTTCTATTTTAAAATCCTTCGTTAATTGTAAAGTTATGAAGAACTTGAGTTATCATAATGGTCCCGCTACTCCCGCTACCATTCAAATAAGAATGTTAACTTGAATGCTATGAATTGAATGTTTAATACTTTAGTTACTCAACTGTGCCTTATGTACGTTTTGGACTTAAATTACATGGACTTGTAAGCAAACACAGTGGCCATTATGCTAATTAACTTAGCAAGAAAGTATAGAGACTACATGAGTTAGCTAGGCCCATATCCATGCCAAATTATATGCACCGAAAGAATATAATTTAACTTAGGGGTCAAGACAAAGATATGAGTATATTAAGTCAATAGCTATTGGGACAAAATTGCAAAATGCCCCTTTTGGGCAAACTAAGCAACGTTTTTTCCTCTTTCTCAAACTAATTAGGGAAATGCCCCTCTTTTGAAACTCGATTTTTTCAAAATCGAGTTATTAAAAAAAAAAAAATTCTAGAGCCCTATAGCAGCGTTTTTAAAGACCTATAGTGACGTTTTCAGGACCTATAGTGACGTTTTGTACCTCGACTTCCAATAAATCAAGTTATAGGCAATTATTTTTAATTTTTTTACCCATAACTCAATTTTATATAAATCGAGTTACAAAACGCCACTATAAGTCCTAAAAATGTCACTATAAGCTCCTTAAAAACGCTGCTATAGGGCCTAAATTGATTTTGAGAAACTCGATTTTCAAAAGAAAGGCATTTCCCTAATTATTCTGAAAAAGAGGGCAAAACGCTGCTTAGTTTTCCCAAAAGGGACATTTGCAATTTTATCCATAGCTATTGTAAACAAATTTCATGAGAATGCATCTTACTTCAACCTTCTTCAACTAAAGCAACAGTGAGGACTGTCCTTTAATTAGGGATCCAACCTAACTTCACCACATGGGGGATTTCTTCTTGAACCAATATGGAAAGGGGTAAAGGACCTATATATTGACTTAGAAAGTAACTTTCTAAGCCTGCTTAAGATATTTCAACCTGGTTTGTTTAGTAATTTAATAATTATAATGGAGGATGTGGGGCTTTGATCCATAGATATCTATGTAAAAAATATCAAAAGAGAATATTTTAAGCTAAATCGAATAACATTCCTCAAATAATGTTGTTCACAACAATTTTACAACAAATTATAAAGTTTGGCTCAACTTTGATTCGGTTGGCGAAGGGCATGGTCTCACAAAAAGTTAAGCTCATTAACCAAAATGTGGCCAGGCAAGACAAATGACCCCAACAACCAATTTATTATTTCTTGACAAATTTTTATAGTACAGGTTATAAAGAGCATCATTAAGAGCGAACGACAAACGTTGAAACTCTGTAAATTTATATATATATATATATATAGCTATAATTGTTTTATAATTCATTATTGATATCACATTTTTTCTCATTAACACCAGTAGATTTTTTTTCCTTTAATTTTTTTTTTGCAATATATCAAAATTAATATATTCTATTAAGAAATATAAAATGTGAAATAATTAATGTAGAAATTTATTACCATAACCTTGGGACATGACTTTATTTACCGTATGTAGAAATAACTCTTCTATGGAAGGACCAATTAATGAAACGCTTTCTAATCATTAATAATTCTTAAATGTGTGGCTTTTAATTTGCTCAACTAGAAAAAGTCTCATATTGTCAAATAAAATATTTAAGATTCAATCACTACCTACACTAAAAAAAAAATTAGTATCTTGGTTTGATGATAAAAAGTAATTATCAGGAACACTTGTCATAAGTTAAAATTATCTCTAAAAAAATTAATTCTTAAATGTTTCTTTTATATTTAACTCTAAATAATTCTCAAATTCTTTGAAGCTGGAATTTCAGCATGTAGACCTTGCCACTCATAAGATTTTAAATGGGCTATATTCCCAGTAAAGCGCCCATGAGCGGTGAGACCCCAAATTTCTTTATCTAGTAAATTTTCAATTCCTCCATTACCTTGGCATGTTAGAGGATTGGAATTTTGAGTAGGGATTACTTAATTTTGGAAAAGACCTTTTAACATGTTAGATTTGGGGAAAGACCCATACGCGTTTCTAATGTGTAAATTATGATGTATAAGTTTTTAATAATAAAAAAGTTATTGTGTCATTGAAATATTTCCATGTAATTGATCAGTTAAAAAGTAGTGTTTATTTCTTAAATTTTTGGAACCAATAACTCTCATATGAAACTTTATAATAAACCAAAAAAAGCTAGTAAACAAACTTAAGGAACCAATGGCATATTTTTAAATTTGTGCACGATAAAATACTTTTTTCGTAAAATATTTATAGGATATTTTTATTCACTTAGAGGATACATAGGCTTTGGATGGACTACTTTACTGTAGCCACTTTTAAATGTCTCTTTTAAATTTAAATTCTCTATTTTTTTTTTCCTTCCATGATTAAATTGGTTTCATGACATAATTGAATATAATTCATGTGAATTCACATTGAAAAATGGAAATGATAAAGATCTATAAATCCAATAAGTGAGGTCCAATTGAAACTAATACATCAAACACAACCATATCTCTTATAACAATTCGACATACAAAGTACAAACACCCAAATAGGCGTTTAAACTTTCAACATTATATTTTGATTGCCAGGCCCAGCATGCTTCAAGAATGCCCAATCGACAAGCACAGCCACAGGCTCCAGCAATCAACTTATAACTCAATTACCTATCACGCTAACCTCCATATTAAAGAAACTAAAAATGTGTATAATTTTTTATCCCAAAGGATGAAAGGACAAGAAGATAAGTTCCTTTTCTATCCTTCATAGATATGTATTTTGTATAATTTTTTCCCCTCTACAAGCAACTTGTGGGCTGGACAAAACCAGTAGATGTTCCAGCAGCATGGCTACACGAAGATTGGGCTGCTTGATTCTTGTAAGTGAGCTTTACATCCTCCAATCTTATTCTAGAGCATGGATTTTCCGAACTACAATCAAATTTCACAGCAACCTCTGTTGCTGATGTTCCATGGATATCTTGGTATGTCACATCACTAATTTTTACTCCAGAAGCCTAATAAAAGGAAAAAAGAAATTAATTTTCCACCAATGAGATGCAAGCTCCAACTAAAAAAAGAAAAGAAAATTATTGAACAAATTATGAAGTAAAGTACAAAACTTTGAAAATGTTTGGGAGGGCTCATTTTGGGTTCAAAACTAGGATAGAATTTCAGTTGATTTTGACATGATAATGGGCTTGACTATGTGTCCGTTTGGGAATAATTTATCTAACTTTTAGCTAAAAATATGCTAAAGTATATTTGTACCTAAAAAGCCTTTTAAAAAAAAATGAGGTTTTAAAGGTTATTATCTTAGGCTTAAGGGAAATAAAATTGTTAGAATTGATGTTGTTTGATTTACTTGAACATGTTTAGGCCTTTTCAAAAGCAACCATATCTTTTTTTTTAAACTACATTTGCATGCAAAATAAGGTTTTAAAAAAATATTACCTTACCAGGGCATCCTTTGTTGTCGGGACAGTAATTTTGGTCAATTACTATAGGATTCTGGACATTCGTCATAACAGCATGTTGGAACAGAATGTTTTTAGCAAATCCATTGCTAGGCCTTCCCCATGACTTAATTCTCACCCCATTTTGAGTACCAGTAAAAGTAACTGTTTTAACTGTCACGTTTTGTACTCCAACCTCTTGCTGGTCCTTACCTAGACTCCCAATGCTGCACCAATTAAGTACACCAATAAAACCAAATTAGCATCACCATATAATATAGTTGTTTCAAACATGTAATATTTTAATGAATATAAAAAGTTATTAAATACCTAATTCCATGCCCAGGTCCACATGCAACATTCTCAATCCACAAGTTAGTGGTACCAGGGCCAATTGAGATGCAATCATCACCGGTCCCAATCTTGGAGTTGAGAATTGTGACACTTGAAGATAATTGAACATGAATTCCATCCGTGTTTGGACTGTTTCCAGCAGCGGTGACCTTAACATCTTGCATTTTCACATTGTGGCAAGCATTGACGACGATGTGGAACATTTGGCTGTTTAGGGAGGTTAATGCTTGGACCACAATGTTGTTCGAATTTGAAAATTCCAATGTCTGCTTGCATACACACAAGAAAATATTCTAATTACTATAACGGGATGGACTGCCAATGCAAGCAACAACAACAAAAGCCTAAGCAAGTTGTTTGACCTTTCACATATATTCTCATAAGTTTTTAAGCATGTTTACTGATATTCAACTACATAACATGGGATTATTCCCAGGTATAGTCGATACGATTTCCTTGGAAGCTATTTTAATTTCTCAAAAATCTCCATCAAAACTAAAAAGGGCAAAATCAGACAAAAGTTCAAAAGAAAATCCAAACAGAAAAGGCACACCAGAAGGGTTCATCCCACCCACTCCCAGTTTAGTTACCTAGAAAATAACGATATATATATATATATATAATGTATATTAAGGGTGAATCTAGCCCAAAAAAGTTAAAATATTTCAAATTCTATTTTCTTTTACACGGTTAATGTAAGAAAAATCTATATTAATGCCCACCATAAAAACCATTTTTCTTGTTCACAAACACTGTAATTTGTGATGGACACTTTTAACCTATTTCCGGGCACTTGAGAGTTTCCAATGTGAAACTGACTAGTGTGCATTTAAATTTTAAACATAGGTTTTTTTTTTTTGTGGAAAACTTATATTTTGAAAGTCGATCAAGAGACTTTTAAAATTGTACGTAAACAAATATAAGCTGAAAAGCTAAAAAAAAAAAAAAAAAAAAAAAAAAAAAAAAAAAAACAAAAAACAAAAAACAAAAAACAAAAAAAAAAAAAAAAAAAAAAAAAAAAAAAAAAAAAAAAAAAAAAAAAACACTAAAGATAAATGGAATTGTTATAAACTCTAAATATGTAAGAAAAGGCAATTTAGTCGTTTTCACATACTGTGGCTCCCGAAGGACAACTACTGCCAGAGGCTTTGCAAGCCCACAAACCAGTGCCTTGGGCATCAAGAATTCCACCAGATATGGTAACCCCATCAACATGTTCAAACACAATCCAGTTTCCTTTATTTCCAAGGATCCTATAGTCTGATGGAGCCACAAGGGTCCCAGCTATGCGCATAATGATAGCATTGTTCTTGCATGGTCCACTGAAAACCAGTTGCCTTAGATAGAACCTTCCAACTGGCACATAAATAATTGCAGGCTTTACTGAGGCACAAGCTTTTGTCCATGCACTAACAAAAGCCTGGGTCGAGTCCGATTTCCCATCTGCTTTGGCTCCCAAACTCACCACATTGTAAGTCATAGGAGAAGCTAGCACTACGGAAATGAACATAGAGAGAAGTATTAAGACTACAAAGCTTCTGAGGTATGCCATTTTTGTTAATTTGGATGAGAAAATAATGTGTCTGTTTGTAACTTTGTCTGTCTGTGTGTAAGTGTAAGAGAAAGAAGAAGTGGCTTGGTGAGTTTAGAAGATGAGAGTTGTGGAGGTGATGAGGAAGATGAAAGTGTTTAAGGGTATTTATAGGATTTGAATGTACATTTAGTTTTTCACTTTTTCGGTTATAATATGAACAGCGGCATAATTTCGACCGTTAGTCGCTGCTTGATTAGATTTGCCCAATTGGATGCACTGATTAATCTCATCGTTTACTTTTTCCATTTCTTGACTAGACTTCATTTACTTGTCGGTGACACATGGTTGCAACATAACCATTTTCGGGGAGAGGGGAGGAGTTAATAAAGTAAATTTGCTTTAGAGAGATAAAATACTTTTGCCACACGAGTATCACAACCTTCCATCGCCTTTCCAGGTTGGAGTTGTTTCAAAATCTGACAATTTGTTTTTGGAGATAAGTTACATATCCTCTAATTGTAGTCCTACTTTCCTGGATTTTGAATTTTTTTATATATTTTATTGCAATACTTTATTATGAGAAAAAATGACGTTTTCGGTGGGCATTTATTATTATTATTATTATTTGAGAGAGTTTATATATTTTATAGCAATACTTTATACCAAGAAAAATGACGTTTCTTCCCTCAAAAAAAAAAAAAAAAGACTTTTTGAATGGGCATTTATAATTATTATGTTATTATCTTTTGCAAGAATTTTATAACCTATGACGTTTGCTTATAATAATATTTATTTACTATCAAATCAAGATATTACTCAGATTTTAATGAATAAGAGAATGAATTCCAAATTTCTTATTTAACCATCAAAGAGTTATATATATATATATATATATAGCTTGAATAAGAGAAATCATATATATCTGTATTGAGAAAGTGTTGTCCATCCCTAGTAGTTGTAAGAATAAAGAAAACAAACAAAAATCGGGAATAAAAAAATAGCATTGTCAAAATAATGCATGAAATCCTGGCTACGACAAAGGAGATAGGTACGAGATGTCGACCTATAGTTATGGAAAGGACAAATGAACGTACATGGATGATGGACCTTGTTGCTTTGGATGTGAGATTTGCTAGCTAAAGCTTTGTTCTAATAATAAATTGTAAAAGAAGGGAATGAAAGCAGTAGTGACCATTAACGTGACAAAGCTAACAAGGCCATCACAGCCAATTTCCTTATTCTTGTTTTCGGGTGCTATGTTATGTTATGTAAAGCATCTTTCTTTGCTTTAAGCACAAGATCAACACCTCCTCCAACTCCAACTCCAACCCCTATCAATCATGCACAGTCCCACACTGTGTCATACACTGTACATCATCTTCTTTTAAAATAATAATAATAATAATAATAATAATAATAATTCCATAAGATTATCTATTTGGCCTGGTTATTAATATTAGGGCAGTTTTAAACGTGACATGTGGAGCAGAAAACGGAGAAGAAATCGGCGGTCTTTCTAAGCTCCTCTTTTTCAATATCATAATGGTCTACGTACATACTTTATGACTTTATCATTGTTTCTCATATCTTTTTGATAAAACCATTGTTTATCATATCTAAACCGTCTATAACTGTAAAGGTTTTTTTTTAGTCCAACGTAAGGTGTTGTCCAATGTAAAACTCGTTTTCCTTTTCTTATGGGTAGAAGAAAACCACATTTTAGAAGAAATTATTACAGCAAAAAACAGAAGAAAAAATTGTTATGTCCATCGAGTCCTCTCTAGTCCTCCAAATTAATAAAAGGTTGTCATTTATGCAAATGTAATATCATTTGGTTTTTTTTTTTTTTTTTTTTGCTGGTTAAGAAGCTGACACACACTTGTATAAGTGGTATTGTTCATTAGTTAAGAGAACTACTTCGGCAGCCCTTCTCATAGACTAAATAATTTCAGCATTTGAGCAGCTCCATTTTGGTCAGATTTTCAAAATATATAGTCACGTTAATTTGTTTAATGAGAATTGTAACCATGGACGGAGCTGTTATTGGACAAGGGGGGATTGCCCCCCCCCCCCTATAATGATAGCATTGTTCTTGCATGGTCCACTGAAAACCAGTTGCCTTAGATAGAACCTTCCAACTGGCACATAAATAATTGCAGGCTTTACTGAGGCACAAGCTTTTGTCCATGCACTAACAAAAGCCTGGGTCGAGTCCGATTTCCCATCTGCTTTGGCTCCCAAACTCACCACATTGTAAGTCATAGGAGAAGCTAGCACTACGGAAATGAACATAGAGAGAAGTGTTAAGACTACAGAGCTTCTGAGGTATGCCATTTTGGTTAATTTGGATGAGAAAATAATGTGTCTGTTGGTAACTTTGTCTGTCTGTGTGTAAGTGGAAGAGAAAAAAGAAGTGGCTTAGTGAGTTTAGAAGATGAGAGTTGTGGAGGTGATGAGGAAGATGAAAGTGTTTAAGAGTATTTATAGGATTTGAATGTACATTTAGTTTCTCACTTTTTCGGTTATAATATGAACAGCAGCGCCGAAGTTTGGAAAGAAGAATGTTGTTTTACGTTCAAACTTTTTTAATCCCTTCTATACTAAAGTACCTTTACAAGGGACGTACTGATACATGGCTTGCATTTTTGGATTGGGATTTGTATACTTCTACTAATTTTTACAATAGCTGATTATCTAATTCAATTAGTTTAAAATTGACAAACTATCATTTTCAATGCTTATATTATATTTATAAAATTTGTATTGTCTATCATTTTTATCAGTTTATGGATTATATACTAGGGAAATGCTAACAAATTCCCTTAGGATAATAAATAACAATTCATTTAAAGAAAACTTTTATGAGAAGAGAAAAAAAAAACAATTAATATTTTGACAGCTTTTTACATTTCCCATAAAAGTAGTGTCAAAACTTTCCTAAAATGGATTGTTAAGCTTTACCCTAAGGGTACTAATTAGCATGATCCTATATACTATGGTCATTGATTTCCTCCTACAGTAGCGGCTCTAGAAATTTTTTTTAAGGGGGTCATTAAGAAATTTAAATTATACAAAATTTAATAAAGTGATAACTTGAATATTTGCTACAATTGTGAGTCAAGTCACTAAGGAGAGCAAAATTATTGCAATTGCAAAGCCAAAAAGAGTATAACTATCATTACCATCAGAGAACTCATAACCACAATATTTTTATAGTACCATTTTTTAAGAAAAAAAAATGAAATTAGAGATTATTTTGTTGAATAGGTTAAACAATCTGCAAATTTAAAGGATTAGTTATTTTTATCTTTTTCTTTTATAATAGGCTTTTTGTTGAACAGTTTGTTCCCTTGTTGTTTGGTCTTGACTTGTTTTTGTTTGGTTTATGTTTGTTGTTATCTGGGCTAATATTTATTATTGTTATTTAATATTTTTTTAATTTATATAAGGGATTAAGGATTATATTTGTGGGGGGAGAGGGGGGGAGGAGAATTAATTTTGGAATAATGCTACATCCACAACATTTTTACAATAAATATTATGCAAAAAAAAAAAAAAACTGTTATTTGTGAATAAAAAAATAATATCGGAATTTGGGTCAAATTAGAATGAGTAACAGTTTACTACATTGAATTTGTTGTAAAAATGTTGTGAATGTAACATTACTCTTATTTTTTTAAAACCCAAATTTTTATAATTCTTAAGGTAAAGTGTTCAACATTTTTATTAAGGTGATCACAATAAATTAGTTTAGTATATAATATTTTTTTAGTAAGTGTATATATACACTCTTTTGCAAGTCAAGTACAAGTAAGAGCGGTCCTGTAATCACCCTCGCTTGCACGTGGAGCCAGTGTCCCCTTAGATCTATTTTCTAGATAATAGGCCTAATTTGGAAGCAAAAGTAGGTCATAATTTCGACCGTTAGTCACTGCTTGATTAGATTTGCCCAATTGGATGCACTGATTAATCTCATCATTTACTTTTTCCATTTCTTGACTAGACTTCATTTACTTGTCGGTGACACATGGTTGCAACATAACCGTTTTCAATATAGGGGAGAGGGGAGGATTTAATAAAGTAAATTTGCTTTAGAGAGATAAAATAGTTTTGCCACACGGGTATCACAACCTTCCATCGCCTTTCCAGGTTGGAGTTGTTTCAAAATCTGACAATTTGTTTTTGGAGATAAGTTACATATCCTCTAATTGTAGTCTTTCCTGGATTTTGAATTTTTTTATATATTTTATTGCAATACTTTATTATGAGAAAAAATGACATTTTCGGTGGGCATTTATTATTATTATTATTATTTGAGAGAGTTTATATATTTTATAGCAATACTTTATACCAAGAAAAATTACTTTTCTTCCCTCAAAAAAAAAAAAAAAAGACTTTTTGAGTGGGCATTTATAATTATTATGATTATTATCTTTTGCAAGAATTTTATAACCTATGACGTCTGCTTATAATAATATTTTTTTACTATCAAATCAAGATATTACTCAAATTTTAATAAACAAGAGATTGAATTCCAAATTTCTTATTTAACCATCTAAGAGTTATATATATATATATATATAACTTGAAAATGAGGCCCGAATAAGAGAAATCATATATATCTGTATTGAGAAAGTGTTGTCCATCCCTAGTAGTTGTAAGAATAAAGAAAACAAACAAAAATCGAGAATAAAAAAATAGCATTGTCAAAATAATACATGAAATCCTGGTTACGACAAAGGAGATAGGTACGAGATGTCGACCTATAGTTATGGAAATGACAAATGAACGTACATGGATGATGGACCTTGTTGCTTTGGATGTGAGATTTGCTAGCTAAAGCTTTGTTCTAATAATAAATTGTAAAAGAAGGGAATGAAAGCAGTAGTGACCATTAACGTGACAAAGCTAACAAGGCCATCACAGCCAATTTCCTTATTCTTGTTTTCGGGTGCTATGTTATGTTATGTAAAGCATCTTTCTTTGCTTTAAGCACAAGATCAACACCTGAAGAAAGCGAGAATAAAAAAATGATAAGTGCAGAGACTCAATGGAAATCGTTCTAACAAGTAGACCCATACTATGGCCTCGTTTTTAAAACGAGGCTTTAGTCCGTCTGGGGCCGCGTTTTTATAAACGCGGCCCAAAAAAACGCGGCCTAATGGGCCCGCATTTTGTAGTAGTTGTAAGAATAAAGAAAACAAACAAAAATCGGGCATAAAAAAATAGCATTGTCAAAATAATACATGAAATCATGGCTACGACAAAGGAGATAGGTACGAGATGTCGACCTATGGTTATGGAAAGGACAAATGAACGTACATGGATGATGGACCTTGTTGCTTTGGATGTGAGATTTGCTAGCTAAAGCTTTGTTCTAATAATAAATTGTAAAAGAAGGGAATGAAAGCAGTAGTGACCATTAACGTGACAAAGCTAACAAGGCCATCACAGCCAATTTCCTTATTCTTGTTTTCGGGTGCTATGTTATGTTATGTAAAGCATCTTTCTTTGCTTTAAGCACAAGATCAACACCAACACCTCCTCCAACTCCAACTCCAACCCCTATCAATCATGCACAGTCCCACACTGTGTCATACACTGTACATCATCTTCTTTTATAATAATAATAATAATAATTCCATAAGATTATCTATTTGGCCTCGTTATTAATATTAGGGCAGTTTTAGACGTGACATGTGGAGCAGAAAACGGAGAAGAAATCGGCGGTCTTTCTAAGCTCCTCTTTTTCAATATCATAATGGTCTACGTACATACTTTATGACTTTATCATTGTTTCTCATATCTTTTTGATAAAACCATTGTTTATCATATCTAAACCGTCTATAACTGTAAAGTTTTTTTTTTTTTTGTCCAACGTAAAAGGTGTTGTCCAACGTAAAACTCGTTTTCCTTTTCTTATGGGTAGATGAAAACTAGACATTTTAGAAGAAATTATTACAGCAAAAAACAGAAGAAAAAATTATTATGTCCTAGCCTCCAAATTAATAAAAGGCTATCATTTAAGCAAATGTAATATCATTTAGTAATTTTTTAAGTCTTTTTTTTTTTTTGGTTAAGAAGCTGACTCGCAATTATTCTTATCCCAAACAAAAGATATAAAAAGCATACAATTATTGATTTTGATCTTACATGGCCCACTCTCAATTTCGGCATGTCTAGGTGGGAAGTTAATGGAATCGACATTTTGATGTGAAGCCACTGCATTATGTTGACAAATTTTATGCAGACACAAAATAATGATTGTTTTGGGGCCAGTGGCCACTATAAGTCGACAATATTTTTGGTAAACCAACTAGACTTCATTCTACTTATAGCAATGTTACGTCCAAAAATTGAATTACCCTCTGTGGTACACCAGTTTTCAGCATCTTATTATAAGTTTTTATCTTTCTGTTGGTCTTAATTACGTTTGAGGATACAAGGTTGTTCAGTAAAATAGAGTAGGGGACCATCAAGTGACGATGGTGATAGGGAAAATATAGGATTAAGACTGCTGAGTTCTAATTTTAATATTATTTTTTTAAATCAGATTGGGTCCAGTTTTTGTTTTCTGTGTATACATAGTTATCGAAAAAATCATATATTTTTACGCAACTTTACATGACCTGATGTGTATAAATTTTAAAGTTAAATTGACTAAAATGTGATCATTTTTTCTATTATACAAGTACTAATTCAAGTGCTCTAAGTGCCCTAATTACGTTTTAATTAATTTCAGGGTCTAATAGAATCAGAGAAATTGGACAACAGTACAAAAATTTCCAGACAATCCACCAGTTTATTACATTAGTCTTATCCAAAAAATTATGACCGCTGATTAAACAAACAAAATCCATTGTAATCAAACAACCTCCACCAATCATTTTCAATATCGGGGAAAAAAAATCAAACTTAAACCCATATACTAATTCCAAATAAGACTAAGTCTTTTACTTCAATTAATTCAAAATACCCACTAAATTCAATCAAACACAAAAGCAAAGAAAGAACTCACTTTTGGGTGGAAGAACTCGCGGCGGAACAGACGAACGGTAACGGCGTTGTTAACGGCGGAGGAGGCGAAGGAGGAAGAAGAAGAAGAAGCAGAGTCCTGCAAAAAACAAGAGGGCCAACCCTTCAAAACCCTTGGACCCCACAAATCACGGCGGCGTCGATGATATCGAAGGGATCTACAGCATCGAAACGCCACCGCTGGTTTGGAAGAGAGGGTCGATCGGAGGGAGGGATATGGTGGAGGTCGGCGGAGATTGTGGTGGAGGCTAGGAGCTGTGTGTGACCACGGTGCTGTTTTTTTTTTTTTTTTTTTTTTTTAAAAAAAAATACTAAAAAAACTATTATATTAATAGATACTAATTTTAGCAATTTTGCTCAATAAAATTACACTTTGCCCCCCTTAATAATGCCATCAATTTTTTTGAGAGTAATGTTATAGCCACAAATGTTTTTACAACGTTTATACAAACTATTGAGGTAACAAATTCTTATTGGTTCATACACTTGCACCACTTTTTACTTTTCAATAACTAATCACCAAATTAGCAATTCATAAAAAATTTGTAGTTTTAGCATTTATCACCTTGTAAAGAACATAAAAAATTAATAGATTAAATCTAAAACAAAATATACATGTCCAAAAAAATTAGTCCAACAACAAAAATTACCAATAATAAAACTAAAAAAATTAAACTCAATCAATTTATTTTACCCAAAACAAACAACTTGGCCATTTAAAAAATTTTAAACAAAAATCCTTAGTAGTAAAACAATTGAGTCAAAGGCCGAAACTACTGCACACAGCTAGCAGCAGAGCCACCTCCCCTAACTCCAAGTCTTGGCTCTGTCCCAAATTGTAACCTTAGGCTACAACTAAGTTCGTAGCCAAATTTTGGTTTGTTTAACAATATATTATGTCCTTACAAATAAAAAAGAAAAAGTTCAAGAAAAATTTTATTTAACTAAAATTTTGAAAGATGTGTAGTTTGTAACATTTTGATAATGAGACTATCATGCAACGATTTCAAAATAAGAAAATTGGTAAAAAGAAATTGTAAGATTTTATGTATTTGCATTTTTTTTTGTCTATATATGAAGTTTTATTTTTACTAGATTTTGTATAATTTAAATATTTTTAATAACCACTTCGAAAAAATTCCTCCAGCGCTGCAAATAAGTTTTAGCAACCCATATGTTTTGGTCTATACAGAAAACGCAGCCCCTCTTTTTGGCCAATACCAACAGCTCCAACACAAGCATATGCCTGTGAAAGAAATACTCTAATGAATCTTCGAAACTTTAAACCCAACGAAAGGGCTTTTTAAATTTCTTTATTCCAATAATATTATAAGTTTAATCCAGTAGCCCATGGTGGAGACTCCAATGTTATTATAATTCAATCATTCGTTAATGTGCCTCTTATATCTTATATCCTGGTTTTGATTGCTTCCATGACTTCCGGGCAGATTTTGGGGGACTTCTTAAGCTTCCAGGTGGCATAATTCCATTTGTGAGTTTGATAGAATGTTAATCAATCTGAGTAAGCCATGTGAACCGAAAATACAGGCATAATATCCAATTTTGTCAACCATTTATTTAAGTTTCACGACATTTGCACTAAGGGTTCATGGTATATGGATATAGAGAAGTCAAAATTCAACATGGGATCAGAACTTATGATAATTATGGAAACTAAATTACTTACTAATTAATAACATAATAGAGTGAATAGAATTATTCTTCAAAAAAAAGAGAGTAAATAGAATTATGATAATTAAGGACACTAAATTACTTAATTAACTATAAAAAAAAGTTTACTTTAATGAAGACTCAAACTATTCAACAAATGTAAGCATTGTGTGAACAAAAGATTTATTTTAGGAATTTATTTATTTAGTTTAATGATTAACGTGCTAACATTGGAAAGGATTTTGGATACTAATTTCATACATACTATTAACCAGGTCAAAATAGGATCAATAATGAGAATATTGTGGCACTTTGCAATCTCGTGTTCAATGATGAACACTTTCATACGAATAAATGAAAAATTAGTATACTAATGACTAATCATGTGATAAAGTACCTTAGCCACTGGTTTTTCCGACCACCAAAAAAAAAGAAAAAAAAAAATACAATCCCATGTGAAGATCAATTGATAATGATTTGAGAAGTTTCACCTCAACATTTGTCAAAGAGCATATAGATTATGAGAAAAGTTAACAGATGCTCTGAAGACACTTTTTAGGAGGGAAAAAACAATTAATTCTTTTGACTGCTTTTTATATTTTTTATAAAAGGGGTATTAAAATTATTTTAAAACACTTTATTAACAATCGCCCTAAAGATACCGTAAACATGACATATATACTATTTGTTATTTAAAGCTAGATACATTGCCTCCATGCATAATTAGGGTATCCCGTAGCCCATGCTACTTTGGTTTAGATTGATCCCCCAAAATCATTTGTTCAAATTCTTAATTCAATGATTGCTTAATTTCTATCCTTTAAATATTAGTAAAAATAGGGGAATAGATTTTGTTAATCTCTAACGCAATATTTGCATTTAATATTGCTCACATGCTTGCATATCCACAAGGACAGGCCACATTACAGTGGACCCAAAAATCCTAGTTGTACTTGTACCCAGCTTGGCCAATGAGCAGACAAAATGCATGGTATTTTGCTAAAGAATATATTATATACCAATTAGTTTTCTGAGTTCAGCCGCCAATACATTGGCAACAAAATCTACTCATTGTTTTTGGCCATGTTTCAGGGTTTCCCTGTTGCATGCGATGTTAGTTGGCTAGCCACGTGATGTGCGTGCGTTGACATTCATGCACACCCATAGTCTCCATGGGGTTAGGCATATCATCTTCATAATTCAATCATTTATGCTATGCAGTACGAAACACGCCACTATAGGCCCACTATATGACACTGTCTACATTCTCCTATGCGTGAAACTCAAAAGGAATGAAAAATAATAATAATAATAATAATTGTACCCAATGTCGTGAATGTACTTAATTTAAAATGATACATTTTTTCACTTAAAAACGAACAAGATTTGTAACAAGAATATGATAAATTATCAATTGTCTCAAATCCTAAAATTATTAAGAAATTGTGAATTTAATAAGATATAGAGCAAATAGAGTTTTCAAACTCAAGATCACTTGTTCTTCTACTAAGATAAATTACAATATGTCCCAAAACTTTGAATTATTAGTAAATAGCAAAAATAATCATTTAACTAATATCCTAAAATGATACACAGATCATTGTTTATATAAAAAAAAAAAAGTAAATAAATAAAATTTAAACATGCTATATATAGGTTGCCTCCACGTGATGTGCGTGCGTTGACATTCATGCACACCCATAGTCTCCATGGGGTTAGGCATATCATCTTCATAATTCAATCATTTATGCTATGCAGTACGAAACACGCCACTATAGGCCCACTATATGACACTGTCTACATTCTCCTATGCGTGAAACTCAAAAGGAATGAAAAATAATAATAATAATAATAATTGTACCCAATGTCGTGAATGTACTTAATTTAAAATGATACATTTTTTACTTAAAAACGAACAAGATTTGTAACAAGAATATGATAAATTATCAATTGTCTCAAATCTTAAAATTATTAAGAAATTGTGAATTTAATGAGATATAGAGCAAATAGAGTTTTCAAACTCAAGATCACTTGTTCTTCTACTAAGATAAATTACAATATGTCCCAAAACTTTGAATTATTAGTAAATAGCAAAAATAATCATTTAACTAATATCCTAAAATGATACACAGATCATTGTTTATATATAAAAAAAAAGTAAATAAATAAAATTTAAACATGCTATATATAGGTTGCCAATAGTCAAAGGCTTTAAAAATTAAGAGGCTAACCTTTAACTAAAGATTTTATGACTACAAAGAAACAATCAAGTAGAAATGTGATCTATTGGCAATTACCCATGAAATATATATATATATATATATATTTCTAAATTCTTTGCTAATTGCAAAGGCATACAGAACTTGAGTTATCGCGGCTATAAGCAGAAATGTGATCTGATGTCCCGCTACCATTCAAACAAGAACGTTAACTTGAATGCTGTGAATTGAACGTTTAATACTTTAGTTACTCAACCGTGCCTTATGTACGTACCATCATGTCCCACTACTCTTCTAATTGGATTTGAATTACTTGGTCTTTTAAGCAAGGAGTAGCCATTATGCTAATTAACTTAGCAAGAAAGTATAGAGACTACATGAGTTAGCAAGGTCCATATCCATGCCAAATAATATGTACCGAAAGAATAGAATTTAACTTAGGGGTCAAGACAAAGACATGAGTACAATAAGTCAAAAGCTATTGTAAACAAATTTCATGAGAATGCATCACACTTCAACGTTCTTCAACTGAAGCAACTGTGAGGACTTTCCTTTAATTAGGGATCAAACCTAACTACACCACATGGGGCCGGGATTTCTCCTTGAACCAATATGCATGGAAAGGGTAAATGATCTATATATTGACTAAGCAACTTCCTAAGCCTGCTTTAAGATATTTGAAACTGGTTTTTTTATTTATTATAATTTAATATTTATAATGGAGGATGAGGCCGGGGCTTTGATCCATAGATATTTCTGTAATAAATATCAAAAGATGTGAGTTGATTTATAAAGTTTTTTAACTTAAAAACAGAAAAGATAATATTTTAAACTAAACTGAATAATCTACCTCGAATAACACCGATAGATTTTTTTTTTTCTTCTCTTTTGCAATATATCAAACTTAATAATTCTATTAAGAAATATAAAATATGAAATAGAAATTTATTACTATAACCAAGGGACATGACTTTATTTAACGTATGTAGAAATAACTCTTCTATGGCTCTTTGTTATGGCAAGACCAATTAATAAAACACTTTCATATCATTAATAATTCTTAAATGTGTGGATTTTGTTAGCTTAAGTGCTTAACTGGTAAAGTCTTATGTTATCGAATAAAATATTTGGGAATCGATTTCTGCCTATACCAAAAAATCAATTGGTATCTTGGTCTAATGATAAAGAGCAAACATCGGGAGTATATGCCATTGGTTGAAATTATGCCTAAAAAAAATTCTTAAACATTTCTTTTATATTCAACTATAAATAATTCTCAACTTCCGAAGTTGGGATTTTATCATATATAGCTCGCCACCCATAAGATTTTAAATGGTCTATTCATAGTAAAGCACCCATGAATGGAGAGACCCTAGATTTCACTATCTAGTAAATTTTTGGTTCCCCTGTTACCTTGGCAAGTTAGAGGTTTTGGAATTTTGAGTAGGGATTAATTAATTTTGGAAAAGACCTTTTAACTTGTTTAAAAGTATAGGTTCTGTACTGCGTGACTAAACTGGACAAGGAAGAGTAAAAGATTGAAGCTTCCATGACGTGGCCCCTCATCCCCTAACTGTGCAGTGCTCTATGCTCCTAGTTGACCAGCTAACCCCCTTTTTTTTTAACTCTTTCCCGAGTACTTTGCATTTTCTTTGTTTTGATTTTTTTACTTTACTTTTGATTTCTTTCTTTTTTATATTCCTTATAATATATTATTTATTATTATAATAATCAATATATTATATACCGAATGGCATTATATATTATAAATGAACTTATAAAATATAAATGAACTTGATTAGTTAATTAAAATATATAGTTTATACTACTATATTAACATGTATTTAGTTGTTATTTATTATATTTTTTATGCATTGACATTTAAATGATTTTTTGTCTTTTATTTTGCAATCGTTGGACTATTTTTTGTCATTTTATTTTTATGAGTGATAATTTAATTTGATAAATCTAGGTTCATGGACAAGTTTAGGACTATTGACTCATTCTTCAAAAAAAAAAAAAAAAAAAAAATTGAAGATAGTAATTCAGAAAATAATACACTTTTGGGTTCTAATGTTGAAGTGTCAACTTCCGATTACAATATTTAATAGTACACTTTTGTTTATAGCACATATTGAGTTATGAAATATTGTACATTACTATTTTATATTTCATACACAAAAGTGTGTGTGTGTGTGTGTGTGTATATATATATATATATATATTGAATGGGGTCCAAGGACCAAGGAGTCTTAACTGAGAAATAATCTTCATAACCCATGTGAAGGAGGGAAAATGAATTCTGAGGACTCCATTTGATTGAGGAGGGTAATAGTATTAGGACAATCGTTATCCCTTAAAGGCCCAAGGAGAGGAAAAGACATGGCAGTGAGGACAAGGATGGTGGGAGGAAGCTTCCTGAAGGGTATAACTCCCACCTCTACATTCAATACTCTTCACTAACCTTATCAGCTACATTAATGTAGAAATGACTCCTAAATAGTAACTTCATATCTGTCATCTCCTTCTACCACCTTCAACAGAGTCTTGATAGGAAAAGTATCTTGAAAATTGCCTGGGACCGTACAGTTGGAGGGCTGAGATGCATGGAGAAAGGCTATAAAAGGAAAGGAATCCACCAGAAAAAGGGGATGAATATTTTCTAAGAACTTATAAGAACAAAAAAGAGAACAATGAATAACTTGGTGTAAAACCTAAACTATATCTATATATAAGAAATTAATTCTTGGACTAGCCCGAGAAGGTCATTATCCCCAATTGTTGTTTAAATTACACCTTTCTATTACTCTGGACTTTTCAACCTTAAACTTGGCCTTAGTTTAGAATTGCATTTGAATTAGTTTCTCACTCTCTTTAAACATTCTATTGTTTGGGCTTGATTTGAAGGACAAGGTACCACTGATCTAAGTGGGCTTGGGTCTTTATTTTTTGAGTCCGTACATACATACATACATACATACATACATACATATATATATATATATATATCTGTGTGTGTGTGTGTGTGTGTGTGTGTGTGTATGTGTATGTATATATATGCCCCCCCCCCCCCAAATAGATAAATTTCTAGCTTCGTCACTGTCTAAGACACTATATGTGCTATTGTTCCAAAGTTATACTAAATCATTTAAGGGATGTTGTTGTAGTTAATTAGTCACAGAGTGGAGATTCGTGCACATTAAAGAAGGATACTAAGAAGAGTAGTCCAACCAGTTTGGAGCTGCTCTTAGATAGCCCAATAGCTAAGTTCTACTATAGGTAAGTACTTTGGATTAAGTATATCCCTTGTACTTGTAACCTCAATATTTGTCAATGGGTTTTCAAGGGAGTGATGACTTATATATAATTCATTGAGTGGTTTTTTTTTTTTTTTTTTTTTTTTTTTTTTTTGTTAGCATTTCCCACAACATGACCATATCACACTATGTTTTAAAATTTATTTTCCCGCTGCATGAAATTTAGTTTTAGCGACATCCATGGTTACATGTGCCTATCAGCCTTTAATTGGACGATTGAATAATTTGACTAATTAACTAACTTGAGTAATTGATTAAAATTGAATTGGGATCAAGATAAATCCATAATACTCTGATGCAATGTTCAATGCCCCTAGTAAATAGTAAACACACTCTTGAGCCCCATGTTGTGTAGTTGCAAACCCTGTACCCTATTCTCCAGTGGCATCTGTAAAGTCAGAGTTTGAAGAGTAGCACAGGCCCCAGTAAGGGTGGCAATTTTTATCCATATTTATGAACCCACCCATTACCCACCTTATTTGGATAAGTCTTAACCCAACCCATTTGAATATTTGGGTTAAATGAGTAAAGACCCATTTGATTATTTAATTAGATGGGTCTACATGGATAAATCTACTAATAACCACTAAACCCATCTAAACTTAAAATTTAAATAAACCCACAAAAACCCAATAAACCCTTCTAAAATCAAACAAACTTTACCAACTACTCTTTGACATTTCCTACATTTTCTCATCATCCAAACAGACTCATGACAAACACAAAACCAAAATAGCACATGATCACGTTCTTGGCAACCAAACAAACACTACAGAACACAGCCGATGACCTTGAAAATCAGAAAATCACTCATCCAAACTAATAACAAAATATTAAAAAAGCTAAAACAAAAAATCCAAATCCAAATCTTTCTTTTGTTAGGACGGATACTAAGGACGTGGATGATCTTCGCAAAGTAGTGAAGGTAAATGACGAGGGCGGTGCCGTGAATAGTGGCGGCGAAGGAGCCGATGAACATGAGCGTCCAGTCAAGGTTGTCAACACAAGCAAAGATCCTGGAGAAAGGCACGGCGGCCGAAGGCGGCTCGATCTCCTTGGGCTCATCGATCTCATCTTGCTCAGAGAATCGGACCGTTGCCATCCTTGAACTCAGAGATTGACTCAATCTCCTCAGGCTCGTCGATCTTGTCCTGCTCAAAGAATCGGACTGTCACCATCCTTGAACTCAGAGATCGGCTCGATCTCGTTGAGCTGCTACGCCATTGTGTCCACGCTCTAGTCGAGGTATGGCGACAGCGAGCTCAAAATCCCTTTCTTTTTGTTTCAGGCGAGCTACACCTCTTCATGTTTTCTTCTTTTTATTAAAAATTTAAGCTTTTTTTGGATTCCAAGAAAGTTAGGAGAGAAAGGAAAGTTTAAATGAGTTAGAAAATTGTTTCAACATATGCACTAATGCGTTAGTGGCAATATTAAAATTAAATGGGTTAAATGGGTGAGTTACTAATTAAATGGGTTGGGCGGGTAATAGATAATTAATTTATATATAAACAGGTCATAAATGGATAAATGGGTAATTATACACCCAACTCATTTATGACCCAACTTATTTATGACCCAACCCGTCCATTTGCCACCCTTAGGCCTCAGCGACGTTAAAGAAGAAAGAAGAAATAGAAAATTAAATTTTTTGGCTGTTTGGGTAGTGGAATAGTGGGATTTTTTTTTTTTTTTGGGAGAAAACATAAATTATTTTATTAAATTAAATAAATCATTTTGAAGCATCAACAAGTAATTGGACCTAGACAAAAGGAAGCACCTCCTCCATCCAAATTACTACAAGATCCAATACAAGTTTTGCATGCCTCTTAGAGCATCAACATCCAGAATTGCAAATGCCATATCTAAGCTTCATTTAGCATTTTTCCCTAAAAAACCTCCCACATCCGGAATTGTAAACACCAACTATTGCAAAAAATTTTGCAATAGTGCTACAATGCAATTCTAAAGATAGAATTGCACTGTTGCACAATTCTAAAAAAAAAAAAACTAATATTTTATTGTTATGGTGATTGGGAGAAAGAAAGAATAAATGATAGTGATTGAGGAAAATATTATTTTATTGTGTAGATATATTATTTTAATGAATAGAATAGGAAAATAAAAGTTTGGGATACTGGAAGTATTGTATAATGAGATGGTATAATTGATAAAGTAGTTTTTTGGGATGGTAAAATAGAATAGAGTAGCATTTCCTGATGCTAATGCTCTTAGGATGCACGTATACTTCATTTTTTCTCACATACCTATATCTGATATGTATCATACTGGAATAGTACCAAATACCTCTAGATACATACCCAATTATATATATATAATATATATATATATATATATATAATTTATGGTTATGTAAATCCTTACACCCATGATATGACTTGGATATCATTCTAACACAACCCCCGGTAGTAAAAGATACACTAAACTTGTAAGAATTTTTATTTATATGTTTTATATATTGGCTTCAATGTTGAACACTTAACTAGTTATCTATTATTTACTCTTTTAATTTTGATCTTGGTTTGTATTCTAAACATCATTTAATGGCCACGGATTCACTTTATTATTCATTATTACTTTTAAATTTATTTGCACTTAACAATATATAAAATAAATGCTTAAAAAATATAAATAAAATATATTTAATAAGTTATGAATACATATATCCCTATGTTAGGTTCTAAGGAATTAGGAACTAATGTATTAGAACTTCAATTTGTAATGTTGGCAAACCATAATCAAAATGTTTTAGTCTTGTTTAGACTTGCTCAAAGTGTATTTATATGAAAAGTTAGAATCGAGTGTTCTTCAGGATTTACTGTGTAAATCTGCCTGGCTCGATTGATCAAAAATTAGGCTCGATCAATCGAAAGTCGTGCAGATTGTTTTTCTGCAAAATTTTCCAACTCAACCCAAGCTCATTTGATGTGTAGGGTTTTATGTTTTGTCTTAAATATAAAAGAAAAAACCCTAGCCACATTTTGAAATCGCTCTTTTTGCAGTGTGTGTGAATCTTTTGTGAGATCTAGAGGTGTTTGCCTTCACACATACTTAAGGTTATCAAGAATTAAGACTATATCAAGAACTTGGTGATCGTTTCAGTTTCAGATTCAAGAGCTTAAAAATATACTAGCGGGTGTGCTTGTGCTTGTTGGAAATCCAAGAAAGAAGTAGTCCGTGGACTCGAAGCTGTCATATAGTCGTGGTAGTAAGTTTCCTACTCGAGGTAGCAATAGGATGTTAGTGATTTAAGTTACTATTGTGTAAATTTCAATTCTTTCATAGTAGATTCGATTTACTTTGAGGATAGCAAGGTTAAATCCTCCTCGGGTTTTTTACAGGTTTGGTTTTCCTGGGTTGTCATATCTTTCTGTTCTTTACTTTTCGCACTTTACATTGATATGATATATTTGTGTTAACCTAGATTTGATAATCTGACTAAATAATCACTTGGCTAATTAACTAGATTAATTTGGTTGTGTTTTAAAGGGCCTAAAAACGTACACCCTGACGTATCATACCCTTAGTTTTCTATAAAAAATGTTGTATCCCTATACCCGTACTTGTATCGTACCTATACTTGTATCTGTAACTCTGCATCATAGCATGCCTCACAACAGAAAAAACACACTCATCAAATTGACTCAACAGAGAACTGCCTTCCACAAACACGACCATTAACTGTGAGCAATTTCAATCTCAATTCTGTAAAGCATTTAGAACATTCTTAGAGACACCAGCCTTGCAAACAATCAATCAAAACCCGATATACAATGCGAGTTGTAGACTTGAAATCACGGCTTACAGTTCTATCTCCATGGGTATTATCGTTCTCTCAATCCTATCAAGCATTGCCATTTGCCAACATAGGTTATCCCATGTCGTTCCGAATTATAGTCGTTTGGATATCTGAGATGATAGCACCATCCACATTCAGTTTTACTTGGCTATCATGAACGCACCACACATGTTCAATAACATGTTTTCTCCTCAAATTCTCCAAAGTTGGGATTGCAGTATGAAGAGCTAGCCACCCAGAAGATTCTAAATGGGCTATTCATAGTAAAGCACTCATGAGTGGTGAGACCCCAGATTTATTTGTCTAGTAAATTGTCGATTCCTCCATTGCCCTGGCATGTTAGAGAATTTGGAATTTTGAGTAGGGATTAATTAATGAAAAAAGTTTAGCTACAAAATTGGTTATAACCTTAAACTACAAACTCACTCAATATCTTTTTATTAGAGGTGAATTTTGACAAATTTACCATTGGATTACATCATCTTCTTTTATCCTCCATATTTGCCAAATTTCAAGAAAATTAAAAATCAATAGCTATGTCATCAATACATTTTTAAATTGCAAATTTTTGTAATTTAAAATTATGTATAAAATATAAGTTTATAAATTATATAGTAAATAATATCCAATTGACATAAAATTTAACATATGTATTAAGAGTATAAAGAACATGCAATTCATCGGTTAGATTTTCGAAATATGCAGTAATATTTATTTTATTGAGTGAGTTTGTAGCCTAAGGCTACAATCAATTTTGTAGCTAAAATTTATCATTAATTAATTTCATAAAAGACCTTTTAACGTGCTAGATTTACTGTTTCCTGAGGTGTAAATTATGCTACGTAATTTTTTAATAATAAAAAAGTTGTCATGTCACTGAAATATTTTCATCCATGTAATGTAATTAATCCACTAAACACATAGATCACTAGAAAACTAACTAAAGTCAACAAATGGACCAACAATGCAATTTTTTAAATTTCAAAGACTAATAACACTCACTTGAAATTTCATAGACCAAAAGAGACTAAAAAAACTAACAACAGTCCTCAAATGGACCAATAATTAATGACGAGACTGACGAACTCATTCGCCAAGACGACCTCAACAATACAGACGAGGGCATACTTGGACGAACAAAACCAATGCCTACGTCACTGACGAGGGTAAAGCCATCCATTCAATACAGCCAATTAATACATAGGGCAGTTACAGATCCAGCTGTGTGAGCCGTTGGAGCACATTGAAGCCACATTATGAGGCACAAAACGTTACTAAGAAGAGCATTAAAACCACCTTAATTGCCCCAACGGCTAGGAGTTGTAACCGCATATATAAAGCCTCCACATTGCCAAGTGCAAGGTACATACACACATAGACACTAAGAGATCTCTTTCATTTTTGTTCAATTACATTGTTTATTCCCAAGAGAGCTTCTTATACTGACTTTGGCATCAGAGACATTGTGGCAGGCACCACACCAGTGACCACCTTTGAGAGTATGTTCATACAGGCTGAGGATTGCTTCCATCTGACCAACTCGACTGACGAGCTTACGGTTCATCAGTATAACTCTACTGACGAACTTACTCTACTGACAAACTTATTCTACTGACGAACTTACTTGACTGACGAATTTACACTTCATCAGTTTGGCGCCGTCTGTGGGAACGACGTTTTCATGTTCAATCTCGAAAAAGTAGTTTCCGATCAACTATTTCTCTTAGATGGAGTCCAATCATGATTCCGCAACCCTAGCACAACAAGTTCAGGCTCTTGCAGCCACCGTTGAAGAACTGACTAGACAAAATCAGGAAATGAAGCTACGGCTTCAGCAAGAGGAGAATCGGTCTAAGGGGAATCAGGATGACGAGGGAGATAGCCATAGAAGAAGTGACCATCGAAGGCCTACTACTCCAACCGAGCAGAACTCGGACTTGCTCCAGGAGATGAGGAGGGAGATGGACGAACTTAGGAATGCCATTAAGGAAAAAATAGAACGGAGTGTGGATCGAATGGTCAGGACAACGGATTCGCCGTTCACCACAACAATCCTTGACTGTCCAGTGCCGTCAAAATTTTGGCTACCTCAACTTGAACCCTTTGATGGGCTAAAGGACCCTCAGGATCACCTTAACACCTTCAAAACGACACTAGGACTCCAGCAGCCCCCAGATGAAATATTATGTCGTTCCTTCCCAACCACTCTCAAGGGAGCTGCAAAGGAATGGTTCACAAAGTTGCCAACATCTTCCATTGACACCTTTGAGTAGTTGAGCAATGCCTTTCTGCGTCACTTCATTGGAGGACAACGTCCAAAGAGGACCGCGGATCATTTACTCACCATCAAACAAGGAGAGAAAGAAACATTGAGGTCCTATGTGAAACGCTTTACACGAAAAACCCTGGAGGTGGATGAAGCTGACGATAAGGTGCAGTTGACGACCTTCAAAGCGGGATTGCGATCTAGGGAGTTCGTTTCTTCACTCGCAAAAAATCCTCCAAAAACAATGGTGTAGATGCTCCTGAAAGCACAGAAGTACATGAACGCAGAAGAAGCACTGGCTGCCATAAGGGACGTGGAAAAACCAGGGAACAAGGAAAGAAAGGAGGACGAACGTAGAGGACAGAAAAGAGACCGCTCAGATCGTCGGTTCAGTGACGAAGGTAAGTCTAAATGGGGTTTCTCCCGTCGGGGTTCTCACTGTGGTTCCGTAGCCCACATGGGAAGGACCTTACCGAGTCACCCACTACTCCAAACAAGGTAGCTATCACCTGGAAACCCTAGACGGACAGAGGCTTTCAAGGCCATGGAACATCGAGCACTTGAAGAAATACCACCAACAGATGTAACAGAAAATGTATTCGTCATTGAAATTAATAAATGAACTATTTAGCTAATGTCTCCATAACAAGCAGGTCTGAGCAGCTACAAGTCTCAAAAATGGCTAAGTAACAAGATTCCGCCTCGACGGATGTAAGTTACTAACAATGACAAGATCCCTAAAAGGGTGTAAGTCACAAAATCTGATAAGTAACAAGATTCCGCCTCGACGGATGTAAGTTACTGACGATGACAAGATCCCTAAAAGGGTGTAAGTCACAAAAGCTGATAAGTAACAAGATTCCGCCTCGACGGATGTAAGTTACTAACAATGACAAGATCCCTAAAAGGGTGTAAGTCACAAAAGCTGATAAGTAACAAGATTCCGCCTCGATCGACGGATGTAAGTTACTGACGATCACAAGAGCCCTAAAAGGGTGTAAGTCACAAAAGCTAAAAATGGCTAAGCCAAAAATGACTTAATAGGGTGTAAGTCACAAAAGGTACTAATGAAGTTATAGACAAAAAGGTACTGATGAAGAGAAGGGAAGGAATTCAGAAACAAAGGTTCAAAAAACTGAAAACTAGCGGGAAACCCAATGTTCACATGAATTGGAGTTATTTACAGCCCAAAAGCTTTCACATTCTACGGTCGTCATTACAAGTCTCGACGACCACAAAATCGGGGGGCAACATACGGGACTGACGAACTCATTTGCCAAGACAACCTCAACAATACAGACGAGGGCATACTTGGATAAACAAAACCAATGCCCACGTCACTGACGAGGGTAAAACCATCCATTCAATACAGCCAATTAATACATAGGGCAGTTACAGATCCAGCTGTGTGAGCCGTTGGAGCACATTGAAGCCACATTATGAGGCACAAAACGTTACTAAGAAGAGCATTAAAACCACCTTAATTGCCCCAACGGCTAGGAGTTGTAACCGCATATATAAAGCCTCCACATTGCCAAGTGCAAGGTACATACACACATAGACACTAAGAGATCTCTTTCATTTTTGTAAGTGCTCATGAGTGGTGAGACCCTAGATTTATTTGTCTAGTAAATTGTCGATTCCTCCATTGCCTTGGCATGTTAGAGAATTTGGAATTTTGAGTAGGGATTAATTAATGAACAAAACTTAGCTACAAAATTAGTTATAGTTTTAGACTACAAACTCACTCAATATCTTTTTATTAGAGGTGAATTTTGACAAATCCACCATTGAATTACATCCTCTTTTTATATCCTCCATATTTGCAAAATTTCAAAAAAATTAAAAATCAATAGCTATGTCATCAATACATTTTTAAATTGCAATTTTTTTGTAATTTAAAATTATGTATAAAATATAAATTTATAAATTATATAATATATAATATCCGATTAATATAAAATTTGACATATGTATTAAGAGTGTAAAGAACATGCAATTCATCGGTTAGATTTTTGAAATATGCAGTAATATTTATTTTATTGAGTGAGTTTGTAGCCTAAGACTACAATCAATTTTGTAACTAAAATTTGTCCTTAATTAATTTCTTAAAAGACCTTTTAATGTGCTAAATTTATTGTTTCCTGAGGTGTAAATTATGCTACGTAATTTTTTAATAATAAAAAAGTTGTCATGTCACTGAAAAATTTTCAACCATGTAGTGTAATTAATCCACTAAACACATAGATCACTAGAAAACTAACTAGAGTCAACAAATGGACCAACAATTAATGCAATTTTTTTTAAATTTCTGAGACTAATAATACTCACTTGAAATTTCATAGACCAAAAGAGACTAGAAAACTAACTACAGTCAACAAATTGACCAATAATTAATACTCATTTTTAAAATTTTAGAAACTAATAATGCTCAATTAAAATTTCATAGACCAAAAGAGCTTAGTAACAAACTTTATGAACCAACAATAAATTATTTAAAATAAAAATCTATAAATCCAATAAGTGGGGTCGAATTGAAAATAAAATAAAAATTATACACAATCATATCTCTTATAAAAATTCGATATACAAAGTACAAACACCCAAATAAAGGTTTCAAGTTTCAACATTATATTTTGATTGCAAGGTCAGGCAAGCTCCAAGAATGCCGAATGGGCAAGCACTGCCACAGGCTCAAGCAATCAACTTAGCACTCAATGACCTATCATACTAACCTTCATATTACAAAAACTTAAAATGTGTACAATTTTTTGCTCTAGGGATGAAAGGACAGGAATGTAGGTGCCTTCTCTATCCTTCAAAGATATGAATTATGTATCATTTTTTCTCCTCTACAAGCAACTTATAGGCTGGAAAAAACCAGCAGATGTTCCAACAGCATGGCTACACGAAGCTTGGGCTACTTGATTCTTGTAAGTGAGCTTTACATTCTCTAATCTTACTCTGGAGCATGGATTCCCCGGACTACAATTAAATTTCACAGTAACCTCTGTTGCTGATGTCCATGGATGTCTTGGTATGTCACATCACTAATTTTTACTCCAGAAACCTGTTAAAATATATATATATATATATATATATATCTATGTGTCAATTTAGCACATGATAGTAGTATCATAGCATGCAAGCTCCAACTAAAAAAATCTTATGTTCATGGGAACTAAAATTTTTAGAATTTACTTTGTGTGATTTACTTGAAAATGTTTGGGCATTTTCAAAAGCAACCATATTTTGGTTTAAACTATATTTGTATGCAAAATAAGCTTTTGAAAAAATATTACCTGACCAGGGCAATAATTTTGGTCAATTGCTATAGGATTCTGGACATTCGTCATAACAGCATGTTGGAATAGAATGTTTCTAGCAAACCCATTGCTAGACCTTCCCCATTACTTAATTCTCACCCCATTTTGAGTACCAGTAAAAGTAACTATCTTAACTATCACGTTTTGTACACCAGCCTCTTGCTGGTCCTTGCCTAGTCCCAGTGTTATACCAATTAAGTACACAAATGGGACCAATTTAGCATCACCATATAATATAGTTGTTTCAAATATGTAATATTTTAATGAAGATTAAAAAAAAAATTAAATACCTAATTCCATGCCCAGGTCCACATGCAACATTCTCAATCCCCAAGTTAGTGGTACCAGGGCCAATTGAGATGCAATCATCACCAGTCCCGATCTTGGAGTTGAGAATTGTGACACTTGAAGATAATTGAACGTGAATTCCATCAGTGTTTGGACTGTTTCCGGCAGCGATAACCCTGATACCTTGCATTTTCACATTGTGGCAGCCATTGACAACTATGTGAAACATTTGGCTGTTTAGGGAGGTTAATGCATGGACCACAATGTTGTTTGAGTTTGAAAATTCCAGTGCCTGCTTGCATTCACACAAGAAAATGTTCCAATTATTGTTGTTTTAAAACTTACAAATAAAGTAAATATGTGGTGTATTTCTCTAAATCAACGGGATAGAATTTCAATGCAAGCAACATCAACAAATGCACAAAAATAAATATTCTACTCCATCACATGGGATTATTCCCAGTATAGTCGATACGATTTCCTTGAAAGTTATTTGAATATTACAAAGATCTCCTCCGAAACCAAGAAGAGCAAAATCAGTCAAAAGTTCAAACGAAAATCAAAACAGTAAATCCCACCCACTCCCAGTATAAAGAGATCTTTTTATTTTTTATTTTTAAGAATAAAGTCGAGGAAAAAATTAAGATCACCACAATTTAAACCGTAAATATGTAAGAAAAGGCAATATAGTCATTTTCACATACCGTGGCTCCTGAAGGACAACTATTGCCAGAGGCTTTGCAAGCCCACAAGCCAATGCCTTGACCATCAAGAATTCCACCAGATATGGTAACCCCATCAACATGTTCAAACAAAAGCCAATTTCCTGTATTTCCAAGGACCCTATAGTCTGCTGGAGCCACAAGTGTCCCAGCTATGCGCATAATGATAGCATTGTTGTTGCATGGTCCACTGAAAACCAGTTGCCTTAGATAGAACCTTCCAACTGGCACATAAATAATTGCAGGCTTTACTGAGGCACATGCTTTTGTCCATGCACTAACAAAAGCCTGAGTCGAGTCCGATTTCCCATCTGCTTTGGCTTCCAAACTCACCACATTGTATGCCATAGGAGAAGCAAGCACTATGGAAATGTACATAGAGAAAAGTGTTAAGACTAGAGAGCTTCTGATGTATGCCATTTTGGTTAATTTGGATGAGAAAATAATGTGTCTGTTGTAGCTTTATGTGTCTGTGTGTAAGTAGTGTAAGAGAGAGAAGAAGTGGCTTAGTGAGTTTAGAAGTTGAGAGTTGTGGAGGTGATGAGGAAGATGAAGTGTTTAAGGGTATTTATAGGATTTGAATGTACATTTAGTTTCTCTCTTTACCGAATATAAATATAATATCAAATAAATACACAAAGCGGCGCGGAAGTTTGAAGAGAAAAATATTGTTGTTTTAACTTATATTGTATTTTATAAATTTTATTATTTGGATGCTACTAATTTTATAATGTCTATCATGTTTATCAGTTTATGGATTATATAAAATGGTCATTGGCCTCCCCCTTGATCTATTTTCGAGATAATCAGCCTAAATTGGAAGCAAAAGTAGGTTATAATTTCGACCGTTAGTCACTGCTTAATTAGATTTGCCCAATTGGATGAATTTGAATTGGATTTTCAAAAAAAAAAAAAAAAAAAAAAAATTGAATTCCAAATATCTTTTTCCAGACTTTCTTCATAATTGGACTTTATTTGCTTCTCTGTGACACAAGTCTCACAACCTTTCCCCGACTTTTCTAGGTTGGAGTTATTTCAAAATCTGACATTTTTTTTTTTTTTTTAATTTAAGAAATTGGAGATAAGTTACATATCCTCTAATTGTAGTCCTACTTTCCTGGATTTTCAATTTTTTTATATACTTTATTGCAATACTTTATATATATTTATATATATATATATATATATTTAGAAAAATGACTTTTTGAATATGAGGTCCCAATATTGTCCATCCCTAGCAGTTGTAAGACTAAAGAAAACAAACAATAAGAGAGAATAAAAAAACATAGCATTGTCAAAATAAGACATGAAAACCTGGCTACGACAAAGAAGATAGGGTACGTGATCTCGACCTATAGTTCTGGAAAGGACAAACGAACGTATGGATGTTAGGTTTGCTAAGCTTTGTTATAATATATTACAAAAGAAGGGAATGAAAGTAGTGACAATTAACGTGACAAAGCAAACAAAACATCCCCCCAAGCCAAATTCCTTATTCTTGTTTCCGGGTGATATGTTATGTAAAGCAACTTTCTTTGCTTTAAGCACAAGATCAACACCTCCTCCTCTTAACTCTAGCCCCTATCAATCATTCACAGTCCCATACCCTCATACACATTATCAGCTTTTAATTTTTCTTGGCCCCCCTTTTACTTTAATCTGTTATTGGTTAATTGACTTGTACATAATCTTCTAAAGGGGCGTTTGGTTCATGGTGATGTGTTTTTGATGTAATGCACATTATTATAATGTAACACAATCTTCTAAGAGACTTGGATTTGTAATATAGTCCACCAAATGAATGTTTCTGTTTCATTATTGGATTCTTCCATATGTTTGTTTGTATATTTAGTGAATTCTAGCTTCTACTAGATGAGTAATGGGTACTATATGATTTATTTACTTTGTCCGTTACGTAAATACCAAGAATAATTTATGGTTAGTGTAAGGTACCGTAACCGCATGATAATCATCTAAAACTGCCCTATCCATCTTTATTGGATACGTTTAACAGCTACAAGTACTAGTACATATTTGGTATGCTATTATTGTAATTTGGAACACCTTATTATTAGGGTTGTTTTTGAGAGGCATGCAGTTTTAGACGTGACATGCGGAGCAGAAAATGGAGAAGAGATCGGCGGCCTTTCTAACCTCCTCTTTTTCAATATCATAATGGCCTACATACTTTATCATTGTTTATCATATCTAAACCGTCTATAACTGTAAAGGTATTTTTATTTTTAGTCCAACTGTAAAAGGTCTTGTCCACCGAAAGATTGCGATGGTCCTCTCTAATCCTCTCAATTAATAAAATGCTAGAATTTATTCAAATTTGATATATTTTGGTGATTTTTTTTTTTTTCATATACTAATTTGGAAGTTAACTTACACACTTGCATAAATGGTATTGTGTACTGATTGGAAAAACCAATTCAGCAGTTCTCTTGATAAACCAAATAATGTCACCACTTAAGTCCTAATCAAGTTTGATTTCACGAGCTAAAGACCTATTCTTCATTTCCTTGTCTTTCCAGTCCAAGGCATTTTACCCATATGTTTTGGGGACAAAAGGAGCTTTTGTCCTTTTTGGGCAAATTAAATAAGAAAATGCCCCCCTTACCAACCTAAATAGGAAAATGTCTATCTTTTGAAAATCGAGTTTCTAAAAATCGATTTAGAAAAAAAAAAAAATTTCTAAAACTCTATAGCGGCGTTTTTAGGAAGCTTATAGTGACGTTTTAAGAACTTATAGTGACGTTTTTTAACTCGACTTTAAAGAAATCGAGTTATAGGTAAAAAAAAAAAAAAAACAAAAAAGGCCACTATAGGTTGATTTCATTGCCTATAACTCGATTGTATTGAAATCGAGTTAAAAAACGTCACTTTAGGCTCCCTAAAAACGCCGTTATAGAGCCTAAATCGATTTTTAAAAACTTGATTTTCAAAAGAATGACATTTCCCTAATTAGTTTGAGAATGGGGGCATTTTCCTATTTAATTTTCCTGAAAATGGCAGAAGCCCCTTTTGTCCTATGTTTTGGTATAAACAGAAAGCACAGCCCCTTTTTAGGTCAATACCAACAGATCCGACACAAGCATATGTGAAAGAAATACTCTAATGAATCTTCGAAACTTTGAAGGCTTATTGTGGCTTATTCCATTTCTTTATCCCAATATTATAATTTTAATGCACTAGCCCATGATGGATGTGGAGACTCCAATGTGATTCAATCATTCAAAACTTGGATATATATATACATATATATATATATATTCTTGCTTTCGTGAATTTAATTGATAGAATGTTAATCAATGACTCCAGCTTTTGATTGCTTCCATGACTTCCGGGCTGATTTTGGGGGTCCTCTTAAGCTTCCAGGCGGCATAATTCTATTTGTGAATTTGATAGAATGTTAAATCAGTAAGCCATGTGAACCGGAAATACAGGAACAATACCTAATTTTGTCATAGATTTATTTAAGTTTCACGACATTTGCATTAAAGGTTTATGGTATGGATATACAATTCAAATGTTAGGAAATTATATAATCAACAACATATTTCTGGATGATCAATCGGCCTTTTAATTATAGCATCCTCTCAAAAAAAAATAAATAAATAAATAAAATAAAAACATCTTTTATAGCCATGTCAACTTATCAATTTTCATTTAAGCCCACCACTAACATCACTTCTTTATTTACTAACAACAACTCACTACATTAGCAATTTATAAAAAAATTTGTATCTCTAACATTACTTTTTTTTATAGGACCCACGTTAAAGACTTTGATAATCAGATAATATTTTTCCCTAATACGAAACTAGTAAAATACTCCTGGAATATGTGAAATACCCAAGCTACCTGCATCACATTGCCATTTTTGCATAGTCCATTAGCAGTGCCAACATGGGATCGGAACTTATGATAATTATAGAATACTAAAAAAATAACATAATAGAGTGAACAGACTTATTCTTCTAAAAAAAAAAAAGAGTGAATAGGATTATGATAATTAAGAACACAAAATTACTTAATTGACTCTAAAAAATGTTTTATTTAATGAAGACTCAAACTATTCCACAAATGTAAGCATTGTGTGAACAAAAGATTTATTTTAGGAATTTAGTTATTGAGTTTAATGATTAACGTGCTAACGTTGGAAAGGATTTTGGAATTTGGATACTAATTTCAAAATGATGGGAATATTGTGAAACTTCAATCTCATGTTCAATGATGAACACTTACGTATGAATAAATGAAAAATTAGTATACTAATGACTAATCATGTGATAAAGTTCCTTAGCCACTGGTTTTTCGTAACCCAAAAAAAAAAAAAAAAATTCAATCCCATGTGAAGATCAATTGATAATGATTGGAGAAGTTTGCTCTCAACGCTTATCAATAAATATATAAATCATGATAAAAGTTAACGAATGCTTTAAAGAAACTTTTTATGAAGAAAAAAAAAAGTAATTCTTTTGATTGCTTTTTACTTTTTTTTTTAGAGATGTTACGTTTACAATAATTTTACAACAAATCATAAGTGATTAGTTATTATTTATTCAAATTTGAAACTAACACTAAGATTATTTTTTTCCCCTAACAATAACAACTAGTAACAACCTGCCACTTAGGATTTGTTATAAAAATGTTGTAGACATATATATATTTTTTTTTAAAAGTAGCATCAAAACTTTCTTAAAACACTTTATTAACAATTGCTCTAAGAGTACAGTAAACATGATCCATATACTATTTGTTATTTAAAGCTTGATAGATTGCCTCCATGATTATGGTATCCAGCCCATGGTGCATACCACTTTGGTTTAGATTGATCCCATCAAAATCATTTGTTCAAATTCTTAATTCAATGATTGCTGTTTTTTTTTTTTTTTTGGGCGAAAAGCACATTTTAGTCCCTACATTTTCACTTGATTCTCACTTTGGTTCCAAATTTTTTTTTTCACTGATTTTAGTCCCTATCTTGGAAAACGCGTCTCGTTTTAGTCCCTGACGTTACATCAGAGACGAAAATTGCACAGCTAGCAAACGGAAAATTTTAAAAATATTAAAATAATACCCATTGTGTCCACGTGGCTTTCCATGTCAGCCTCTAAATTTAAAAAAATTTTAACTAAATAAAAAAATTAAAAATAAAAATAAAAATCAAACCCAGCAAGAACATGATGAACAACACACAAACCTAGCAAGAACAAGATCAACAAAACACAAACCCAGCAACTTTAAAACTCAAAAAATTAAATTCAAACCCATATTTCAAACCCCCACACCACCAAAACATTAAACACAAAAATCAAATCCAGATTTTCGGCCCCAAACTCAAAACTCAAAACCCAAATTTTTTTATACTTTCTGAGAAACCAAACACAAACCTCAGATCCAAACCATAGAGTTGAAACCAAACGACCTCCAACTTCAGATTCAAAACTATCAAACCCAAACGAAATCAACCTCACCTGACAACAAAACCATCTTCTCTCTTAGCCGACACTCCTTTCCAAAAGCAAAAGCAATTACCAAAATTGACATTCCAAACCCTAACAATTACCAAAATCAGCTCAACTCAGCTCAAATATCCAAAGCAATCTCACATTTCGCCCTAATTGCAATCGAAATTGAAGAAAAAATTGACTAACCAATTGCGATCGAGGACCTCCTCGACGCGATAGCTAGTGACCAATTCGAAGACGGTGTTGACGTAGATGATAGGGTGGTCGGGCTTGAGAGCGTCGGTGACAACGAACCCACACGGCGCCATTTGGATGAGGTTCCCAACCGGAAAAGGCAGTGGGCCCCCATCGTTAAGCTTGAAGAACCCGACGTTGTCTTCTTCGTCTCCACTCAAATCTAATGAGTGGTGGGCAATGTTTTGTGTTTGGAGATGAGTTTTTTTTTTTTTTTTTTATGAGCCGGGTTGGGTGTGGCAGTGGTGTATGGGTTTGAATTTAATGGGTTTGAATTTAATTTTTTGGGTTTTAAAGTTGCTGGGTTTGTGTTTTGTTCATCATGTTCTTGCTGAGTTTGTGTTTTGTTCATCATGTTCTTGTTGGGTTTGATTTTTATTTCTATTTTTAATTTTTTTTATTTAGTTTAATTTTTTTAATTTAGAGGCTGACGTGGAAAGCCACGTGGACACAGTGGGTATTATTTTAATATTTTTAAATTTTTCCGTTTGCTAGCTGTGCAATTTCCATTTCTGATGTAATGTCAGGGACTAAAACAAGACGTGTTTTTCGATAGGGACTAAAATTGGTGAAAAAAAAAAGTTAGGGACTAAAGTGAGAATCGCGTGAAAATGTAGGGACTAAAATGTGCTTTTTGCCTTTTTTTTTTTTTGGAAAATGATTGCTTAATTTCTATCCTTTAAATATTAGTAAAAATAGGGGAATAGATTTTGTTAATCTCTAACGCAATATTTGCATTTAATGTTGCTCACATGCTCAAGTAAGGACATGCTTGCATTTTCACAAGGACCCAAAATTCCTAGTTGTACCCAGCTTGGCCAATGAGCAGACAAAATGCATGGTCTTTTGCTAAATAATATTATTATAAACCAATTAGTTTTCTGATCAGTTCAGTCTTCAATACATTGGCAACACAATCTACTCACTGTTTTGGACCTTGTTTCAGGGTTTCCCTGTTGCATGCAATGTAGTTAGCTAACCATGTGATGTGCGTTGACATTCATGCACACCCATAGACTTCATGGCATTGGGTTAGGCATATCATCTTCAAAATTCAACCATTTAGGATTTCACACTGTACATTCTCCTATGCGTGAAACTTAAAAGAAAAATGTCGGGAATGTACTTAGTCTAAAAAAAAAATAAGTAATGTGAATATGATTAATTATTAATTGTCTCAAATTCTAAAACTATTATGAAATTATAAATTTATTGGAATATGAGTGTGTTCAAACTAAAGATCACTTGCTCTTCTACTAAGATAAATTACTATGTTCCAAAATTTTTAACTATTAGTAAATAGCGAATATAATCATTTAATTAATGTCCACGTAAAAGGATATACAGATCATTGTGTATAAAAAAAATAAAATAAAAATGCTATAGTTCTCCAATAATCAAAGGCTTTAAAAAGAGTCCAAATCTTCTGTCCCACTTTTTCTACTCCACTCTATACTCCACCAATAAATATTTACCACGTGTTCACCTAATTAATTAAATATTATCATTATTGACTTATTAATCTTGCAGTTATTAATTAATTGTATCACGTGGCAAGTATTTATTGGTGGAGTATAGAGTGGAGCAGGAAAAATGAGACAGAAGATTTGGATTCCTTTAAAAATTAAGAGGCTTACCTTTATAGAAATATGTAGAAATGTGATCTAATTGTCATTACCTATGAAATAAAATTTCTACATATATATATATATATTTTTTTTTTTTTCTATTTTAAAATCCTTCGTTTTTTTTTTTTTTTTTTTTTTTTTTTTTTTTTTTTTAATTTAGGTTATATTACTACACCTATTAGCTACAATTTGTTTTGGATTAAAAAAAAAAAAAAAAGCAACGTGAGTTGAACTAACCTTTTTAAATTCTGCAATATTGATTAGACTTTTATTAGTAATATATAGCCTTTTTATATAAAATTTTTCTTTTTATCATACACCACGTAAAAAATAAGGATTACATGGATAAGATGAAGAATTTGAACTGTAATTAAATTAAGATTTTTATCAACTTAGAAATTATAGAAGAAGAAAAATTATATATATATATATATTTTAAATCTAAAAATCTAAAAAAAAATTCTACAATATGGTGAAGCCACTTGGCGCAACCATGGTGTCTAGCTAAACCCAACTTTTATTATATAGTATATGATATTGTAGCTAAAATGTTTCTAAAGAGTCTTTGTGGAAAGCATAAAGATTGTAAATAGATAAAAGAGCAAAATCTTATTTGTGATGTATAAATTCCTTGTAATTTCATTTTACCTTGTCTATTTCGTCTAATTTTATTATACTTAAGGTTGCATGAAATGGTCTTTGAAAAAATATTTCTACACAAAATTGACTATAAACACTAAAATAGATTTGTGAAAGATCTCACAAATATACAATAGGAAAAAAAAAAAAAAATGAGAAAGCAATCACACATAAGATAAGAACATAAAAAATTTACATAATTCAATAATAACCTACGTCCACATGACAACAAGGGATGAATCCACACAATATCAAAATTAGATTACAAAATGTTTTTATATAATCAAAATGCCTTTCACAAATAACAAAAAGATCTCTAAGATTTTATTTTTATTTTTTTAAATGGTATTTTTTAGTCTCTAGTCTTTTACAAGTTTGCATAATAGCCTGTTATACAGTGTAGTGGATATTTACGGATATAGGGAATCGAATATACTTTAGATACGTGTAGGGAACTGATTTTACAGAAAGTGTTGCCATTTTTTTTTTTTTTGGGTGACATATAAATCTGTTAAGGAAAAATTCACAAAATTTTAAGCCAAATTATCTAACATATAAATAGGATTGCATGAATTTATTTTTGCCTGTTCTTTTATGATTTTTATTATTATTTATATGGGTATTGGATTTACATATTCATCAAATTATCTTACCTTGTGTCATTCTTGAACATTATCCTAACTTTTTATTTTTCCTTAGAGCCTAGTCTTGTAGCTTCTTTTGTTTGCCATAGGACTACTCACTCTCCCTTTCTTAGTCATCGAGATAATTAATCTATTTGTAGAAAAAACAAAAGAAAAAAAAAAAAAAAAACCATCAGCATTATTCAAACCTCGATCTTCAAGCCCATATTCATGCAAACAGATTTCCAACCAAATTGTATATCTATGCATGACTGCATGTGAAGTAAAATTTCGGTAGAGCTTAGACATTTGTGGGTTCCTATTTTGAATAATACTCAGGCCCAATGATGACAAAGGATCCTGGGCCTCCAAGAATGGGTGATTAATTGTTGGTTGGATTGGGCTTGGCTTACTACGACCCTACTAGGCCGTTTTACAAACCAATCTGTGCGTAAGACATGAATCCCAAAACACAAGTATGCATATATTAAAAAAAAAAAAAAAACCATCAGCATTATTCAAACCTCGATCTTCAAGCCCATATTCATGCAAACAGATTTCCAACCAAATTGTATATCTATGCATGACTGCATGTGAAGTAAAATTTCGGTAGAGCTTAGACATTTGTGGGTTCCTATTTTGAATAATACTCAGGCCCAATGATGACAAAGGATCCTGGGCCTCCAAGAATGGGTGATTAATTGTTGGTTGGATTGGGCTTGGCTTACTACGACCCTACTAGGCCGTTTTACAAACCAATCTGTGCGTAAGACATGAATCCCAAAACACAAGTATGCATATATGTCTGTGTGTGTGTTGTTTGAGTGAATAATCAAGGCACTGCAAATAAAAAAAAATATATAAAGCAAGTAAAACTACAGAAATCCTCTAAAGCAAAGTGAGGTTATGTTTTATTATATTTAGTGTTTGAGTACATTGGGTCCTACTTTAGTAGGATGTATCACAAGGCTTAATAAAGTTCCAAGGTCACATACTTGGTGTAGAGAGGGAAAATTCCCGACCTATCACAAGCTGACACATCATACTACCAAGTCCACAAAATACAACCAATTACAAAACTCCACATATTGTTGCTAGGTTTTGCTATCACTACTCATAAACCAACAGAAATTTGCCAAGTGTCATGCAAAAACCAATCACATGTCAGCGTGTGCAAGCAATGACATAAGCAGTCTAGATGTGTAAGTAATGACATATGCAACCCAGCATGTGTAAGTGATAACATAAGTGAACCAATCAGGATGTGACATGTGTCACCAATCAGACTCTACTACGTGTTGCTCACCCACCCCCAAATTCCTATAAATAGAAGCTTTCCTAAGGCATTTAAAGTGGACTAAGCCATCTAGAGTATAAGCAGCATCAGAGAAGATTTAGAAGCACTTAGAAGTACAGAAACTCTACAGGAATCGAGCCTCAAGCCTTTGAAAACTTCAAGAACTTCAACCTTAAAATCGAAGAACATTTGAAGCAGAATCATCCAAACTATATGCCTAGATCCTAAAGTTTGCCGAAATCAAGCTCAAAAGCCTCTAGAAACCTCAACAAACCATAAATCAACGAAGCTCTACGGATTCAAGGCTCTAAAGCACCGAAGAACTTCCACCACAAACCTTCGAAAATGAAGAACACATGAAGAACGTGAAGAATCAAGGATTTCTAACAAGCTCATAGCCAGAAATTCATTGTAATTCTGTTTCAAAGATTTTCGATCCATTCTTCAGCCAAATTGAAGTATATTTGGTGTTCGAATTAAAATCACATTACCACAATTTCAATCAACAAATCTTTCAAGAAGATCAAATCAGAAAATCACTCTTTTGTAATCACAGAAAATTGTACCACATATTCATCAATACAAATTCGCATTTGTGAAACTATTTTACTTGTTTGACTTATTTCGGATCGAGAAATTTAGTCGTCCACACTTGGATAGCTCTACTTAGACTTCCAAAACTTGTGAAATTTGAATCCCCTTGAATCCGAATGCCTCCTGTTTTCTCCAGGATCTCCTATAATGCCTCACTCTTCACTCTATCTTAAGTAAAAGCTCAAGACTCTCTTTATGGTGCTTTCTTTGTTTCTTGAGGGCTTCTGTCTAAATGAATCCTTTTGGCTTGTTTGGGTTTTACCACTTTTTATAGTATTGTTTGAAGATTCTTCCAAATCAACAATCCACCCCTTTGGTGCTCTGGGTACTAGAAACAATGTTATGTCTAAAACATTGGTGGTTGGTCCTTTCTCTTTTCTTTTCTTACTTCACTTTCCTAGGGACTGATAACTAGCTAAAAGCCTACCTGCTGACTTTCCTTTTGTGGGAGATCCAAATTCTTCTCTAAGGTAAAAAAAAATTCTCATTCTTTCCCCAAGGCCTTAAAAAAGACACCTCAAAGCTTTGAGGTTTTGATATTGACTCCTCATAACTTGTTTCTTTCCCTAAAATGGGGCGAATTCCCTCTTGCTAATGGTGTGGTCGGGAAGGTTCTTGGCCACCTTCCTTCTTGGTTCACCTATTCAGCCTTGCCTGAGGTCCGAGGTTCCATCAACAGATGTTGACTTGAAATCACCATCTATCTCTCTCACTTTCTTTTAGGTCATAGGAAGCTGATGTTGACAGGACCTCATTCGCCCCTCGTGCCCCCTTTTTACATGAGTATATCATATCCTGAGCTGTCCACGTTCTGGTTGGCATCTTCCAGCTTTTCTTGAGGATTTGCTCTCTGAGGCTGGTGGATCCTGTGCAATTTGGGCCTAGATCCTACTCGCTTCTTTAGACTTTCTTAGGTATCATGACTTCCTTACATCCTTGGGCCAAACCTTCCTCATCCCTCATTTTCTAAGGCCCAAGACTTATTTTTCTTCTTATAGGCTAGGCTCTCCTTTTTCATTTTAAGGGCCAAACCTTCTTCCTTTTCTCATTTCCGTGAGCTGGATCTTCTTGCTTTTACGAGCTTGACTCCTTTATAAATTTTGGACCTCAACAACATTATTGATAAAGAGTTAGCCCAATTGGTCCTTAAGGCTAATGGGTCAAAAACTTTCTAGTTTCTATACCCAGCACAACAAAATCTTTTACTTTAGTCCAGAACTCCAAATAAATGGTACGTTTCTGAAAGAGTTTTTATGGAAATATTTAAACAATTAGCAGAATCTAGCCTAGCATGAAATCTTTTTTTTTTTTTTTAGTAAAGTTTGACAATTATTCTTGTAGTTTTGCTGCCGACAAAATTAATTGATCCAGTATCACTATAAGAAAAAAAAGTCAACCTACAAATAAAAAGTTGCCATAACCCAAATAGTTGTCGCATACTATAGGTTAGTGTGAAAATTAAATTATTTTGGTGCCATTTTAGAAATTTTTATGGGAAAGTGAAAAAGTGCCGAACTTTTTTATAGTTTTTAAATTATTTTATATATATATATATATATATTTTTTTTTTTTTTAAATGGAGGATTAATGTACGTCATAAGTGCATACATTAACCGGATCCATAAAATAAAATTCAACATTTTCTTTATATATATATATATATATATTTTTTTTTTTTAAACTTGGTTGCCAAACAAAATAGTGTCTTGTTTGCCAATGACCTTATAGTTGAATTAACACATTTTTATGCATAAAGTCCTTGAAAGTCTAAGAGGGAAATGATTTGAGCAGTGAAGTTAGTAGTAAATTGTAATTATCTTTTAAAAAAATCATGTTGCTTGTTTGATATAACAATTATTTTAGTTATTCTCACTTTATAGTGAGATAAGATATGGAGAACTAACAAACATGAGAAAGATCTTATTGGATAAATTGTATAGAAATTAAGTTATTTAAGTCTTCTGACCCTCCAACAACATCAATTATTTTCAAATAAAAGGAAATAAAAAATATTAGGAACAGTAAAGGGTTAAATTGAAAATAACTCCAAATTTTTAAGGACTAAAAGTTTACCTTGATCTAAAATTTATTGCATCTATTTTTTATTTATTTTATAATTCGATAGTAGAAGGTCGGAGGATTGGAGCTCTAAATGTTTCAGTTAAAAATACTAAAGGTGCTAACTAATTGAGTTACAAGACTTTTTTTTAAATTTATTATATCCATTAACATCACTATTTCGAAAATATTCAAGTTGCGAGCTAAATTAAGTCTATCTCTAACTTCCAAAACTTTGTATTGATTTATACGTGACTGCCACCTTTTGTTGGCCAGATTCAATTATCTACGTTTGGCGAATATGTCCTGCTTTCTTTCCCTTCTTCATGAATAGGCAATGTTGTTTTGACCATAATTGAGAGACCATGACCTGCGGGATGCAATTACAAAAGAACGAAATTGCACCTACTTTTCCCACCCACAAAAATTGTTTGTCAAATCATGTATCATATGGCAATACAGCATTGTAATTGGCCTAATTAGGCCTCAAATTAATTTTAGAACTTACATGATTTGTCACGTATGTCTTTTAAATATTTTTTTTGTCTGCACGGTAACTGGTAAGATGGCCTCCAAACTTTGTTCAAATCTCTACATAGTTTGTTTTTTGATAATTGATAGTTACAATATGGGAATGAAAAATTTGAATCCTGAATGTTTTCGTTAGAAACAATAAGAGATGTCAATTGAATTATAAAACTTTTTGCAAGTTTATAAAAAATTAAAGAAGTGATTTGGTAGGAGATAATTGCCACACCTATAAAATGAATCTAGAACGGAATAATATAGCTCATGGCAGGAGGTATTGACCTTTAAACAGAGAGCGTTGGTTTATGAATTACAAAGATCAAATTATTTTTATATGGATACATACCATAGAAGAAAAGTGCAATAAATTAACCGTAAATTATATGTATCACTTGTATAATATATCCTTAAAATTTAAAATTATAAACATATTTTGGGACATTTGAATTTCTTATGTGGTTATCTTCTAATTTACAAACGACTGATATGATGAATAATTATTGATAAATAAAAAAGTAATCTTAATAGTGGAGTCAAATAGCCTAGTAAAAATTTGTTACAATATTAATTTGTAAAAATATTGTAAAAACATATCACACAATTAAATTTCACTAAAATCAGTTAAATAAAACTACATAAATAACCACATGATAATAAGTATCACATAATATAGTAAAAGGGGAAAAATTGTTTGGATTGTGTTACCGAGCACCTGAAAGTGCCCGTTAACAACAACTTGTTTGACTTTTTTTTAGCATTTTTTTTTTTTTTTGTAGTTTTATGTCATTTTTTTTAGCTTTATAAGTTGTGGCTCAGCTTTATAAAGAAAAAAAAAAAAATAAATAAAATAAACTATGGCACTACTTTTATGAGGCCGTTTGGACTCAGCGTTTTGCTGAGTCCACGTTTCACGTTTTGCCTTTTTTTTTTTTTTTCCGGAAAAGTGAACAGTAAAATCACATGATTTTACTGTTCAGGAGACAAAAACACTGTTCATACACTGTTTTGACACTGTTCACGCACTAAAAAAATATTAAAAATGGGTCCCACGGTACTATTTACACATTTAAAAATTATTTTGCTACAGTATTTTCAGTTTTCAGTTTTCAGTTTTCAGTTTCAGCAACAATAAGTTCAATCCAAACACACCCTATGTCTTCTTCTTCCAATTATCTAATTTTTTTTATCAAGTGAGACTCCCAAATTGTTTTGCACAGTTTTTTTTTTTTTTTTTTTAAGCAACACTGTTTAAAACAAACACCACCACACCACAAAGCATAATTGACTTCCATGTTTTAAGAATATATAGGAGTTGTATATATGTATGATGTGGCCTTAAATGGTAAATCCATGATAAACACATCCAGCTATTTGATCATGCTGTGACTGTGCGGTGAATTGTGATGCACATGCACCAACAGCTAAATAAAATTCGATAATGGAAACAGTGGCAAAGAAGGAACAATGGAATAGCTCACCGAGTTATGCTAGCTGAGCGAACTCGTACTAGTTTTGCCTCCACAACTCGGCCAACTTCGCCAGTGCAACATGAGAGGACCCACCTTCTTTCACAGCAGCCACAGCTTCATCTCTCAAACTCGATACTCTTTCTCTCACCTCTGTCCCCACTTCCGAGTCCATTAACTCCCTCACTCGCTTCTCCAACTCAGTTGCACTCACAAACCCATCTTCCGAATCGTTTAACCCAAAGCTAACTTGATTTCCTCCACCAAAACCACCCTATTCAACCTTTGCTCCGCATACAATGGCCAACCAACCATTGGCACTCCACAGCACACTGCTTCAAGCACTGAGTTCCACCCACAGTGAGTGACAAACCCACCCACTGAGTCATGACTCAGTACTGCCACCTGTGGAGCCCATTGTTTCACCACAAACCCTTTACCTTTGGTCCTTTCCAAGAAACCCTTTGGCAATAATTCATCCAAGTTTGGATCTTTATCCTTATCTGGCGGTGGATTTCTCACCACCCACAAAATCTTTGACCGCTGTTTGCTAAACCCACCGCTATTTCTTTCAACTGTTTCTCCGAAAAAGATCCCAAGCTCCCGAAACATAGAAACACAACGCTTCGGCTCGGTTGTGAGTTTAACCAATTCAAACACTCGTGCTCTTCTCCATCTTGATTGGTGTTTGATATCAAAGGTCCAATACAGAAAATTGGCGGAGTTGGTCCATCTGTGACACATAGTCCACCACAGATTGCCTTGATAGCTTTTGTTTCGAGCAAGTCAAACGTGTTTACAAGAAGTCCATTTGATTTGGCCATGTGCGTTGCTGTGTTAAGAAAATACTGGTACACTTTAGAACTAGTGCGATCGAACATAGTATTCGGCATATCCGAAACCCGAATCGGAGGTAAGCCAGGAATATCATCAAGAAGCATATTACCATGGAGATCTTTCAAACTGTTATCCACTTTTTTATGCAAAGTGGGGCGGTATAGAAACGCAGCTAGGCCGCTTGGGCTAGAGGTGAAGAAATAGTAAGTGGGGATGTCAAGGTTTGAGGCCACTTCGAAAGCGGAATCACAGAAGAAATCAATGATAAAGGCTCTGAGTTTGGAGGTTTGGGAAATAGTTTTCAGGGTTTGGTGGAGATTTGGGTTGTTGAGGCGTGGGATTAAGTAGCAGAGTTCTACAGGGGAAGCAGTACTGGGTGGGACTTCAGAGACGGGTGAGAGGTGGTGGAAGGTGATAGATGGGGTGGTGGAATTGACGGTGGTGATGTATTGGGTGGTAGAGCTTGCAACATAATTGGGTGCGGTGTAGTTAGTATTTGTTTTTGGTTCGCTTAAGATAAGGATTGTGATGGAGAAAGAAGGGTGATGTTTGAGTATGAGCTTGCCAAGCTCTACCATGGAGTTTAGATGGCCTCTGCCTGAAGAAGGGTATAGAACTATGGCATCCACCATTTTCACGCGGAAGAGAAGAATGGGCTTAGTGGGGTTTCCCACTTGGGAATTATGTGTGATTGCTCTCGTTACAGTAACTGACTTCGTAAATAAACATGACTACTGTTTATGTACTTATTAATATTTTGTTCATTTTTTAACTTTTTCTCTATAATTTGATACATAAGTTTTTTAAAGTAGTTGCGGAAATTTTTTTTAAAAAAAATATTTTTTAAAATTAAAAAAATATAATGTATACAAGTCAAAAGAGGGGACATCAATAATCAATTACTAAATTGAGGTACTAGTAATTTAGAGATGTTTGATAGAGTGATTTAAACAACAACTTTTAGTATTTAAATACTAAAATATATTTTTTCATAATATTTAAATATGATACTAAAAATCTTTAACCAAACAGATTTTTTTAAACCCACACTCACCGTTTAAACAATGAAAGTAAAAATCTGAAATTACTAATATTAATGAGATATTTTGATATTTTTCCACACACAAAAAAAAATTAAAAAAAAATGACATTTTGTTAAGTAAGTCAAGGGTCCAGCGTGTATGTGGGTATAATAATTAATAAGTGGTGACCTTTTACTTTTTTTGATAATTAATAAGTGGTCCCAACCCCCACTGTAGTTTTTGCTAATTGGAAAATGTTCCAATCGATAGTGGGGGTCGGACACCATTTATGGCTCTTTCTAATGAGTAATGACCATTGACCAACGTCTACTCCCTATCACCCTCCACACACACACACACACAACCCACTCCCCCCACAAAAAAAGAAAAATGAAAAAAGAGGGAGACTAACCTCTATTTTTTTTAATTAAAAAAAGAGTCATGTTTACGAATGTTTTTAGAATACTAATTAAGAATTTATTTGAAAAATTTTAACATCATTTTTATAAGAAATAAAAAAAAGCTATCAAAACATTAATTGTTTTTTTTTTTCTTTTTCTATAAAAACTTTTTTTTTAACTGGATTCTTAACCAGTGCCTTAAAAGCACTCGTTAGCATTTCTCTTTAAAAAAATGGATTTCACCTCACCTCCATACAGGGCGCTAGAGTTAAAGTTCTTGGGCCAACTCATATGGCTGCCCACCAACGAACTCCTGTTGGCTACGGGACTCGAATCTAGGAAGGTTAGACAAAGTACCTGAGTCTTACTAACTGAGCCAAGCCCCCGTTGACACAAATATCTATTTTATACCTTCTTCTTTTCTGTCTGTCTGTGTTTGTTTAAAATAATAATAATAATAATAATAATAATAACAACAACAACTTTGTTAATAATTCTCTCATATTTCAAATATGTTGTGATATAACTTATTTTATTTTCTCGATAAATTATGTTTTTTTATCCCTGTTTAATACACTATATTTTAATTTGATTCTTAATATTTTAATTGTATTAATTTGGTCTCTAACTTTTCAATATCGTGTTAATTTAGTCCTTGTAGTTATCTTTTGGATAAAAATTAATGATGTGTTTAATGAATAAAATAAAAAATTAGTTTCAGTTGGTATGAGAATAAACTAAAATTTTATTTTAGCCATTTGTCAAGTTAGCAATTTTCTTCCAATATATAACGACAGAGACTAAATTGACACGACACTAAAACGTTAGGGATCAAATTGACATAATTGAAATGTTAGGAATTGTAAGGGCGGCGTTTTGGTTCCTAAGCCCAAAAGGTAGAAGGATTTAGGCTCAAAGAGCCCAACACAATGAATTTGTAGAAAATAGGCTTAAAAAATAGGTTTCAATGGATCGAACAACGCGCACAATGGATTGAAGGTAGTAAGAAAGTAAAGAATGACAAACTCTATGCAAAGAAAGCTTTCCTTAGCAAAATTCAAGGAGAGTGGTCCTTGAATATATTTCTTTTAGACTTTAATTCTTATTGCTACAGTGTTTTCTCTACAGATTTCCTGATTCCCTTATCACTGGAGGATCTCTCACAATATATATACTCCTTTCGCTGATCTTGGCCCTACATTTGTTGATTATGCAGGCCATTATTTGAGTGTTTGTCCCATCAGACGCCCTCCCCAATCTTTTGCGAGTTGTGGTAACCAAGACAACACTATTCTTCCTTTACAGTGTGACCCCCCCTCTGGTAATGTGCCCTTGACGTGGCCATGGCTCGTCTCTCCGGCTTTACCGTCTGGGCATATGAGCTCCTCAAAACTGTGCTGGCCTCCTTGGCCTTGGGTATGACACGAGACATTATCACCTTATTAAATTTCTATACCCCATAGGAATCAAATTGAAATATGGTGTAAATGATAGAAATCAAATACGTTGTTTATCCTAAAATTTATCATAATTTTTTTAGTGAAATTTGTGGTATGTCTTTATTTTAGAAGTTAGTTTTCTTTTTATTGTTTGTGAGTGATTGTTTCATAATAAATAAATAAGTCTAACTAACATAAAAAAAATAAAAATCTTACTAAATGGTCATTCAATGGACTTTGTCCCTATTTTGTTATAAGAAAGGAATACAATGTTGGCTTCATAAGAAATTTTTTTTTATTTTATTTTTAAATAAGATAGAAACAGAAGAAGAAAGAAGAAATTGAGTTTCTTTTTTTTTTCTTTTTTCTTTTTTGTGTTAACTCTGCTTTGAAGGAGATTTAGACATATAATCTTTATTTATCGGTCTAAACTCTACAGACTCTAAACACGCATTCACATTTTAAAATGAGAATCCCAAAACTAGAAATCTGCTAGCTACTATCATTTAACAAGAAAAAAATTATTGGGCTCCAATAATCGCTTTTTCTTTTTTTCCCCTTTTAATTTGTCCTAAATGTTGATTCTACTCTGAACTAATTCAAAAATGCATTTTTTTTTCTCATTCTGGAAAATGTATTTTACAAACAAAATGAGAATCCCAAAACCAAAAAAGGTTTATTTATTTATTTAGAAGATACAAACAAGGAAGTTGAAGAGACTATCACAAGGGAAAAATTGCTATGGTTCATACTTCAAAACGACGTCATTTTGAAGCATGTACTAACTACTAACATCATTTGAGTATTTTACATATGGACTTCATGGTAAGGAAACAAACCTTTACCTTTGATGGAGCATAATTTATAGGTATTATTTATTGCACATTTGAAAACCTGATTTTTGGGAAAAAATTAATAACATATTAAAGAGTTAAGTTTAAAAAATTTGACACAACAGATATGGAATTCTAAATCTAAGACATGAATTATAGAGTTTTACCTATACCGTCCACTTTTGATAATTGTGTTCATTATTATCAGACTAAGGCATTAAGTGGTTTTTAAAATAAATGGAGATTAAACTCTAAATTTCTTATTCAATCATCATAGATTTTATTAGTTGAGCTAATTGGAACTCACTAACATGTATGAATTATGAGATGTTGTTAGTCAACAAAATTCTAAAGAATTTGAAAACTTGCCACATGGTAAGCAATAGAGGCTTCTAAATTATCAAATAGCAGAGCTTGTATCTGTATGTAAAGGAAAAAATTCAGTAGAGTTTAAACACTATAATCAAAGAGTTGGCCCATTGGGTTGATGGCTCANTGGTATTATATTAATTCATGTGAAACCTATTGTAATACAAGAAATCAATTCAACATGTATGTTCGTTAACAAATAACCATGTGTCTTGATCAGAACAATTTCAGCATATAGAAGAAGATCAAAGCCGTAGCATTCAAAGGGATTCAAGAATTTAGCATGTGATGATAAACTAAAATTTGAGCATGTTGGTGCCCGCAGTGTTTGCTCTTGAAAATGTATATAGGTTTGGTGTGTGTTCATAACAAAAATCCACTGTGAAAGTTGTTTATTTTTCTAAAAAAAAATATGTTTTTTTAATGGAATTGGATATAAAGTAAATTTTTTCTTATTTCTTAGGAGTTTAGATGGCTAATGTTGACAATATCTTGTAGGATATTAGTACACAAAAATTAAAATCTCAAGGTATTAGAAGAATTAATCATCATTAATGATATAGTACATTTACAAATATATTACAACCATAAGCACATGACAATGTAAGTAGCCAAATAAAGAAAACAATGATGCAATTAAGGAAATCAATTTCATAACAAAGACCGTTTTGGTATGGTACAAAGAACGATATATTTCAGTACTGGTCATTATCAGTGTACTTTTTCGGTGTCGGCTATTACCGGTGTAACGCTAATTTTCATATATATATATATATATATATATATATATATATGTATATATATATTATTCATTAATTAAAGTTCATATAATTTATTAAAATTCCTTGAAATTATAAGACAATATTGACCAAATATATATCTATCTCTTGCTCAAATATAGACCAAAATTACAATATATTAAGCCCTCACTCTTTTGTAAATATACTTCAACACTTAACTAATCAAATTACTCAAAAGTGAATATTTGAACATGATTAAGTTTTTGGATCATTGTTTTGTTGCGAAAAATGATTTGATTTAGTAGCATATCAATTTGTTTAAACCAAGCAACTAATAGAATTCGGCTAAACAAAACATGGTGTAGATGGAAAAAAAATTGTATTTAACAATTACTAAATGTAATGATAATTGTTTAACAATGAATTTCTAGGTAATTGAGTTCGCAATTGGATGCTACTATTTGACCTGAGAACCTCCAAAGTTCTTCCCTAATATATATGTTGCAAGCAATTTCAATAATCGGACAGACCAAGATTCTAGTCTTTCAAAGTAAAGATAAACATGTTTTACAACTCGCATTTACAAAAAGCTATCAGTTAAGGATCAAGCTAGGTGCCGATAGAGATCTGGTGTAAGCTAGAGGCAACGTGAGAAGTTTCGTAGTCCTCCCAACATAAGCTCGTTAATTTTGTCAAGTTATCGTAATCGTTATCTTCAATTGCATCCAAGATCTTACGATACAATAGTAAGGATGTCCATACCTGCAAAAACACCACAGATGTTTAGATGCTAGAATAATGCTTTTTTAAACTTTTATGAGAGGAAGAGTGAGAATTTATGAAGTGGTACATACTGGCCAACGGCTAGCCTTGTCAAGCTGAGAAGCTCTCACCTCTGCCAGGTTGAAGTATAGCCTTGCCCTTGTAATCTGCTCTTTCATGAACTCTCTCCACCTATCAGTGACTTTCCCTGTGAAAACATCCTCGTCGCATAATCCAAACTGTGCAAGCTCATCTTGTGGAAGATAAACTCTGAAAAACTCTCTCAAGCTTATGGTATTTTCTCACAGAAAACACTGAGAAGAAAAACCAGAGAAAAGAAGGAAAACAGAGAGGAAGAGAGAGCTGAGATATTTTGTAAGAATTTTGTAACTGAATATATTTCACACTACATTCAATAATGAAGATTACAGGTTATATTTATACAATCACTGAATGAGAGAAGAAGAGCACGAGGGAGATGAATAACAGATTCACACGTGCTTCTAACAACCTCACACACGTGCTCTGTTACTAACTAACTACTAACAGCTTATAACTAACTGCTAACAGTTTAATATACATACTGAAACGACACCGTGGAAATGTTTCTCAAATATATAAAACGGCACCGTTCCTTTTAATGAGAAACGTCACCGTTTTGCTTTAGTTTTCCTTTGTGTTTTCCCAGCCTTGTATACGACACCGTTCTGGGCTGCATCTTCTTCTTCCTTAGGACTTGAATGCTCTGGACTGCTATGCTCTGGACTGCTATGGCTTTCACTCCCTCTCGAAGCACTGAAAGAAGTACCCAAACAAAGGTTGGAGAGATTGAATGAGTCAATGGGGGAGAAAGTGAAGTACTATAGTTTTTAACTTACTCCTCTCCTACATCTCTGAGAATGTTGGTCAGTTGATTTCCAATACCCAATTAGAGTGCTGCATTATATATAGTTTGAGTTGAAACTGGAGACTCGGGTGCAATTCCCATCACTGGAACACTCATTAGGCCAACTGTTCCAGCCACATAGTAGCAGTAAAGGTAGAGTTCTTGAAAGTTTTTATAGCGACATTTCCCTGTATCCATTCTCATTCCTTCGATCATGTCCCTAAATGACTATGATTGAAAAGAAAATGAAATGTATCAAAGTGTGATATTTCAGAAAAATATATGAATGAAAGGTTTGTCTTATTACAAGCAAGGCACTAGGAATATGATTTTTTTTTTTTTTTTTTTGAATGAAGAAAAAAAATTATGAATTAAATAAAATAGCATGGTCAGTGCACTAAGAAATGGATCTCAACTAAAAAAAATAAACTTAAAAGGCAGAAATCCCAAGCACCTTAACGTCTAAAGGGAACTTGAAAACAGTATCCGTTAGTGCAGCATCGAGCATGTCATAAGGGCGTCCATTAAAAATGTCTTGCAGTCTGTCTTCCCATCCATTAAGAACCGCAGAGCTCATATGACCAGCATTAGGGCCATTGACGAGTTCATCTGTTCTCCTGCACCAAACTATAGAGAAGCAGTTCATTATTCATAAAGAAATACCAAAATATTCAGTTGCTAATTTTACAATTTCTTTAAGTGTATGTAGAGTTTTAGGATCAGTTAGAATAGCTCTAAATGGAACCCCTTGACTTCTGTCACAATGGTTGGTATCGGTTTAGCACTGCCTAGTTTGTTGGTCGAAAAGCCTTAGTCCCAAATTTTGGGTTGGCTATGGATTCTCAATAGATTAGCTAACCATCTAATCGGTGAAAAATAATGACTTTCTTACGCAATGGTTTTTATTATTAAAGATTTATTTCCTTTGATTTTCTTGCAAATCAAAATCTATTTCAGTTGCAATGATCTAGGACACATTCTTACCATATATTGCCCATGTCGCTTTCTGTCGCTCCTTGGTCATTAGCAAAGTTCCTGCATCAAGACAGTGCTTAAACTTAACTACAAACTTAAAAAAAAAAAAAAAAAGGATAGAATTAGATACTAGTGTCAAATTGAAGGCAACATCATGAGAAGAATTTGTGTTGACTCACAAACTCATATTATGTGTATGTGCGTGTAAATGTGTACCTATTGAATGGAATCTTTAGCAATCATACATCATAAGAGAATCATTGAACATCCATATGAGACTTGAATAATATATTAGATATTGGATAATTTGTCAGACTGATGAAAGAAAGGAAATGAAGTTGGACCTGGATAGAAGGTCTTGGCATATTCTGCACAAATGTCCTGCACCTTTCGTATGCTTCTGCAAGAAACTTAGGGTGGAACTGCGGCTTTTCACGAGGACCTTCCCTGGCTAAGTTTTTAGACTGCCTTTCTATAATTTCCTGTACTTGTAAATCAGCAAAAGGAATGCCATTCATTGCCAATGCAGGGAAAATGCTTGTGCTTTTTTGCTGGGAGACATTGTCACTTCAGCTCTTGTAACTGTAGATTTTCGAGATGGGAATTTGCCATTGCTTACACTGATGCAAGGCTTAGCTGCAGGTGAAAACATTGAACACATATGGCAATTCTGTTTACTGCTTTCAAAAGACTAAAGGTGTAAGAGAAAAGATATCATGTACTCTTACGAATGAAAGTTAGGCTTGTAGGATATTTGTAAATCTCTCTGCGTTCTAGTTATCTTATTAATATTATAGCCAAGATTTCAATGTATGATGTCATGTGGAATATGCTGCGGATGGCCCCTATAAAGAAATATTTAAAACTTCCATCTTATCGTGTGCTTTTTTGTTACTCTATATTCCCCCAAAGGTTTATAGTGTCCATTTTTACAATTGTAGAAAATCCAAAATACTAGGAGTTGATCTGTCAAATTAGGTAGTTCATCTAGAAAATGAATGGTTGAGATTATTTAATGTATTTGCCTCATGATTTTTGATATGTTAATATGGCAGTTTGTGCAATGTGCTATCATTTTTTGTACTTTGTATCCTAAGCCCATATTATATACACTTCTTTGGAGTGCAAAGGGAAAGATGTGTTTACAATGACACCGGATTTGTCCGTACTAAAAAACTATTAGTACTAAAAAAGATGAGTCCTCTACAAAGTATATCAAGGATATAATGATTCAAATCTTGGGCATTTTCTTGGGTGCAAAGTCTCTTTGATCTTATTATAGGCAGCCGAATAGAAAGAAGTACTTTTTAGCATATCATATGGCTATTAATGTCACTTCCATTTTCTTACCAATAAGTTTGAAACATTGTGAATTAGAAGCAATAATATAATTTGACAATATGTGACAACAATAAAACATTAGGAAGCATGATAATTTAATGTAATCAGACAAATTAGGGGATTGTAGAATAAATTAAATGGTTGGCTAAAACTGATATATATTATTGTCCAACATGTACATACGGTGGATACTGCAAGTCTGCAATGTATGTTATATACCTATAAAGACATATATGCCTTATATGATGCAAGGGAATCATGTGTTTTACAAAGATGCTGTGTAATTGTCTTGCACTCAACGAACCAAGCTTTGTTGGAACATCTGTCTTCTTGTGCAACCTTGCTTTAGAATCTTGTATCACCCATGATACCCCCTTCAAGCCCTTAGCTTCATTTCCCATGTCTTTGTCTTTCAGTTATGTTTAGATTGCTAAGTCCTGAAGTTTCGGTCCAATTGGCAATTAACTATGTGAGATTGTAGATAAGAATGTAAAGTTCTAGCTAAATACAGAAGGAAAAAAAATGGTACATGAATTGCTATGTCATTTTCCATGAAGCACCTTTGAAGTTTGAATACCTCAAGCTAGCTTCTTATGGACTTAATCTCTCCCTATTATAATTATTAATACTTTTTAGTTTGTTTTGCTTAAGGTTTAAGGGGTTTAATTCTGAAATAGTAAAAGCTAAAAAAGTGACAACTACATATAATTTTCATGTAAACTACAAGTTGTATATACTTCTTTTCCATCCTCCAAATTTGGAAATGAGACACTAGCGAACAAAATCTTTATTGGTGCTCACAGCCACATGGGCGTTTGTAGTCCAACGGTTAGGATAATTGCCTTCCAAGCAATAGACCCGGGTTCGACTCCGGCAAACGCATCTATAATTTTTTGTTTATTCTTTTGCAGTAATATTCTGAGTTCAGCCGCCAATACATTGGCAACAAAATCTACTCATTGTTTTTGGCCATGTTTCAGGGTTTCCCTGTTGCATGCGATGTTAGTTGGCTAGCCACGTGATGTGCGTGCGTTGACATTCATGCACACCCATAGTCTCCATGGGGTTAGGCATATCATCTTCATAATTCAATCATTTATGCTATGCAGTACGAAACACGCCACTATAGGCCCACTATATGACACTGTCTACATTCTCCTATGCGTGAAACTCAAAAGGAATGAAAAATAATAATAATAATAATAATTGTACCCAATGTCGTGAATGTACTTAATTTAAAATGATACATTTTTTCACTTAAAAACGAACAAGATTTGTAACAAGAATATGATAAATTATCAATTGTCTCAAATCCTAAAATTATTAAGAAATTGTGAATTTAATAAGATATAGAGCAAATAGAGTTTTCAAACTCAAGATCACTTGTTCTTCTACTAAGATAAATTACAATATGTCCCAAAACTTTGAATTATTAGTAAATAGCAAAAATAATCATTTAACTAATATCCTAAAATGATACACAGATCATTGTTTATATAAAAAAAAAAAAGTAAATAAATAAAATTTAAACATGCTATATATAGGTTGCCAATAATCAAAGGCTTTAAAAATTAAGAGGCTAACCTTTAACTAAAGATTTTATGACTACAAAAAAACAATTAAGTAGAAATGTGATCTATTGGCAATTACCTAGGAAATATATATATATATATATTTCTAAATTCTTCGCTAATTGTAAAGGCATACAGAACTTGAGTTGTCGCTGCTATAAGCAGAAATGTGATCTGATGTCCCGCTACCATTCAAACAAGAACGTTAACTTGAATGCTGTGAATTAAACGTTTAATACTCTAGTTACTCAACCATGCCTTATGTACGTACCATCATGTCCCACTACTCTTCTAATTGGATTTGAATTGCTTGGTCTTTTAAGCAAGGAGTAGCCATTATGCTAATTAACTTAGCAAGAAAGTATAGAGACTACATGAGTTAGCAAGGTCCATATCCATGCCAAATAATATGTACCGAAAGAATAGAATTTAACTTAGGGGTCAAGACAAAGACATGAGTACAATAAGTCAAAAGCTATTGTAAACAAATTTCATGAGAATGCATCACACTTCAACGTTCTTCAACTGAAGCAACTGTGAGGACTTTCCTTTAATTAGGGATCAAACCTAACTACACCACATGGGGCCGGGATTTCTTCTTGAACCAATATGCATGGAAAGGGTAAATGATCTATATATTGACTAAGTAACTTCCTAAGCCTGCTCTAAGATATTTGAAACTGGTTTTTTTATTTATTATAATTTAATATTTATAATGGAGGATGAGGCCGGGGCTTTGATCCATAGATATTTCTGTAATAAATATCAAAATATGTCAGTTGATTTATAAAGTTTTTAACTTAAAAACTGAAAAGATAATATTTTAAACTAAACTGAATAATCTACCTCGAATAACACCGATAGATTTTTTTTTTTTTTTTCCTCTTTTGCAATATATCAAACTTAATAATTCTATTAAGAAATATAAAATATGAAATAGAAATTTATTACTATAACCAAGGGACATGACTTTATTTAACGTATGTAGAAATAACTCTTCTATGGCTCTTTGTTTTGGCAAGACCAATTAATAAAACACTTTCATATCATTAATAATTCTTAAATGTGTGGATTTTGTTAGCTTAACTGGTAAAGTCTTATGTTATCAAATAAAATATTTGGGAGTTGATTTCTGCGTATACCAAAAAATCAATTGGTGTCTTGGTCTAATGATAAAGAACAAACTTCGGGAGTATATGCCATTGGTTGAAATTATGCCTAAAAAAAATTCTTAAACATTTCTTTTATATTCAACTATAAATAATTCTCAACTTCCGAAGTTGGGATTTTATTATGTATAGCTCGCCACCCATAAGATTTTAAATGGTCTATTCATAGCAAAGCACCCATGAATGGAGAGACCCTAGATTTCACTATCTAGTAAATTTTTGGTTCCCCTGTTACCATGGCAAGTTAGAGGTTTTGGAATTTTGAGTAGGGATTAATTAATTTTGGAAAAGACCTTTTAACTTGTTAGATTTGGGGAAAGACATTTCTAATGTGTAAATTATTATCTACAAATTTTTTAATAATAAAAAGGTTGTCATGTCACTAAAATATTTCCATTAATTTATCTGTTAACACATAGGTTAGGAAAGTGACGGAAATCGATAAAGGATCCACTAGTGCTAATTTCTTAAATTTGAGGGACGAATAACTCTCACTTGAATCTTTATAAGTCAATAGCGCTAATAAACAAACTTTGGAAGCAATGACATATTTTTATATTTGTTCATGATAGAATACTTTTTATGCCAAATATTTATAGGATATTTTATTCAACTAGGGAATGCATAGGCTTTGAAATGTCTCCTTCGAAGTTTTTTTTTTTTTTTTTTAAATTTTTATTTTTTAGCTTCCTTGATTAAATTGGCTTCATGATATAATTGAATATAATTCATGTGACTTCTTATTGAAAAATGGAAATGAAAAAAATCTAGAATTCCAGTAAGTGAGATCCAATAGACAATAATACATTAAACACAATCATATCTCTTATAACAATTTAATATACAAAGTACAAACACCCAAATCGGGATTTAAAGTTTCAACATTATATTTTGATTGCAAGGCCAGGCATGCTCCAAGAATGCCCAATCAGCAAGCACCGCCACAGGCTCAAGCAATCAACCTATCACTTAATGACCTATCTCGCTAACATTCATACTACAAAAACTAAAAAGATGTATAATTTTCTGTCCTAAAGATGAAAGGAGAAGAATGTAGATTCCTTTTTTGTCCTTCATAGATATGGATTTTGTATAAATTTTTCCCCTCTACAAGCAACTTGTGGGCTGGACAAAACCAGTAGAAGTTCCATCTGCATGGCTACATGAAGCTTGGGCTACTTGATTCTTGTAAGTGAGCTTTACATTCTCTAATCTTATTCTGGAGCATGGGTTCCCTGGACTACAATCAAATTTCACAGCGACCTCTGTTGCTGATGTTCCATGGATATCTTGGTATGTCACATCACTAATTTTTACCCCAGAAAACTATTAAAAAAAAAAAGAGTATATGTCAGTTTTTCACTTGATAGTAACATCATCGTATGCAAGTTCCAAATAAAAAAGAAAAAAAAATATATTGAACAAGTTATAAAGCAAAGTACAAAACTTTGAAAATGTTTTGGGGTCTCAATTTGGGTTCAAAACTAAGTTAAAGTAACAGTTGTATCTGCCTTGATAATAGGCCTAAATATATAGTGGGCATAATAAGTAGTTTAAGAATCTATGTTGTGTGATATCCTTGAATATGTTAAAGCCTTTTCAGAAGTCACCGTATCTTGATTTAAACTATTTGTACGTTTGGATACCAATAAATAATTATTTTCTCAGCATTTGTGTTTTTTTTTTTTTTTCCTAGAGAAGCACATTTCAACTTTCTATTGGATCCCGTGCATTGTTTATGAGACTCACAAACCTCTTTTTTCGCATAAATTTTCATTAAAAATAGGTCTTATAGTAATATTTACACATTTAAAAATTATTTTGCTACAATGTTTTTAGTTTTTAATTTTTAGCAAAATAAGCAGTATCCATACATACCCTATTTCTGCATGCAAACCTTAATTCAACAACTATCTTACCTGACCAGGGCAACCTTTGTTACTGGGGCAGTAATTTTGGTCAATTACAATAGGATTTTGGACATTCATCATAACAGCATGTTGGAATAGAATGTTCCTTGCAAATCCATTGCTAGGCCTTCCCCATGACTTAATCCTCAATCCATTTTGAGTTCCAGTAAAAGTAACTGTTTTAACTGTTACATTTTTTACACCAGCCTCTTGCAAGTCCTTGCCTAGACTCCCAATGCTGAATCAATTAATTTACAGAAATGAGACCAATTTAAAATCAACATATAATGTAGTTGTTCCAATCATGTAATATTTTTAAAAAGATTAAAAAAAATTATATACCTAATTCCATGCCCAGGTCCACATGCAACATTTTCAATCCACAAGTTAGTGGTACCAGGACCAATTGAGATGCAATCATCACCTGTCCCGATCTTGGAGTCAAGAATTGTGACACTTGAAGATAATTGAACGTGAATTCCATCGGTGTTTGGGCTGTTTCCAGCAGCAGTGACTCTTACCCCTTGCATTTTCACGTTGTGGCAGCCATTGACAACAATGTGAAATAATTGGCTATTTAGGGAGGTTAATGCACGGACTACAACGTTGTTTGAGTTGGAAAATTGCAGTGTCTACTTGCATATGCACAAGAAAATATCCAATTATTATTGTTTTAAAATTTGCAAATAAAGTACATATATAATATTTCTCTAAATCGACGATAAATATAACTTATAAGGCTAATATTCAATATAATATGTTGACCTTAGCGGGAAGGACTGTCAATGCAAGCAACAAAAGCCTAAGCAAGTTGTTTGACCTTTGACATTCTCATCAGTTTGTTAGCTTGTTTACTGATATCACAAGGCTCGAGATTTATTTAAACACTAATTAAATTGGCACAAAATTAAATATTCTACTCCATAACATGGTATTATTCCCAAGATAGTAGTCCTTGGGATTTCCTTAGAAGTTCGCTTGTCGTGGCATTAAAGTGAATGTAAGTTAGTATTTTAATTTGACAAAAATCTCCTACAAAACCAAGAAGAGCAAAAACAGTTAAAAGTTTAAACCGAAAAGGCAAACCAGTTTCCACCAATCACTCCCAGTATAATTACCTAGAAAATAAAGAGATTTTTTTAATCCAGCAACAAAAAGTTAAAACATTTCAAATTTTCTTTTCGTTTGCTCCGTCTATGTAAGGAAAATCAACACTAATGCCAACCATAAAAACCATTGTTCTTCTTCACAATTCTATGTGAACACTTTCAACCAAACTGCATGGCACTTGACAGTTTCCAATGTGAAACTATTAGTGCATGTGCATTTATATGAACTTTTATATGAAAATAATTTTTTGTGAAAAACTTCTACTCTAGTTTAATCTAAGTGTATATGTGTGTGAAACTTCCTCCTTGAGACTTGAACCCCGGCCCTTCTCCCCCACACCCCATAAGCACTTATACTTGTGAAGTAACCACAAATACTTATGTTTTTCAAAAACCAAGTGAGACTTTAAAAACAGAATTGTACATAAATAAATAAGCTTAAAAGCTAAAAGAAAAAACTAAAGACAAAAGGCATTGTTAAACTCAAAATATTTAAAACACCCCTTAGTCAAATGAGCTACAACTTTACCAAGAAAAGGCAATTTAGTCATTTTCACATACCGAGGCTCCCGAAGGACAACTATTGCCAGAGGCTTTGCAAGCCCACAAACCAGTGCCTTGACCATCAAGAACCCCACCAGATATGGTAACCCCATAGACATGTTCAAACACAAGCCACTTTCCTGTATTTCCAAGGACCCTATAGTCTGATGGGGCCACAAGTGTCCCAACTATGCGCATAATGATAGCATTGTTCTTGCATGGTCCACTGAAAACCACTTGCCTGAGATAGAACCTCCCTGCTGGCACATAAATAATGGCAGGCTTTACTGACGCACAAGCTTTTGTCCATGCACTAACAAAAACCCGAGTTGAGTCCGTTTTCCCATCTGCTTTGGCTCCCAAACTCACCACATTGTATGTCATAGGAGTAGCTAGCACTATGGAAATGAACGCTAAGAGAAGTGCTAGGACGAGAGAGCTTTTGGGGTATGCCATTTTGGTTAATTTGGATGAGAAACTAATGCGTCTGTTTGTAACTTTGTGTGTGTGTGTAAAAGAGAGAAGAAGTGGCTTAGGGAGTTTAGACTTTAGATGTTGAGAGTTTTGGAGGTGATGAGGAAGATGAAAAGGTTTAAGGGTATTTATAGGATTTGAATGTACATTTTAGTTTCTCACTTTTTAGGATATAATGTTAAACAAGTACGCAAAGCTGCGCCGAAATTTGGAATAAAAAGTTTTGTGGTTTTAAGTTAAAACTTTTTAAATCTCATCTTAGTTCATTAAAGTATCTTTACGTGGGACATACTGGTACATGTCTTGCATTTATGGATTGGGTTTTGGATGCTTCTATACTAATATTTATAATGGCTTATAGCTGAGTATCCAATGTGCTTAAAGTTGACAAACTATCATTATCAATGCTTGTATTATGTTTATAAATTTTATATTGTATGTTTTAGTGGTATATACAATGGTCATTGGTCACCACCTAGATCTATTTTCTAGATAATCAGCCTAAATTGGAAGCAAAAGTAGGTCATACTTTCGACCGTTAGTCGCTGCTCAATTAGATTTTCCTGATTGGATGCACTGATTAATCTCATCAATTTCTTTTTGCAGACTTTCTTGACTGGACTTCATTTGCTTCTCGGTGACACAAGGTTGCAACATAACCGTTTTCAATATAGGGGAGAGGGGAGGAGTTAAAGTAAATTTGCATTAAAGAGATCAGGTATTAGATGTTTTGCTACACAGCCACGGTTCATCTCTTCTCTAATACATAACCTTTCACCGACTTTTCTAGGTCGGAGGCGTTTCAAAATTTGACATTTTCTTATTGAACATAAGTTACATATCCTCTAATTGTAGTCCAACTTTCATAGGTTTCTTTTTTTATTTATTTATTATATTTTATTGCAATACTTTTATATTGAAAAATGACTTTAATATTTTTGGGTGGATATTTAATAATATATATATATATATATATAAAGAAATCATATCTGTATTGAGAAGGTGTTGTCCATCTCTAGCAGTTGTAAGAATAAAGAAAACAAACAATAAGAGAGAATAAAAAAATACCACTGTCAAATAATACATGAAAACCTGGCTACGACAAAGGAGATATGGTACGTACGTGATGAGGAGTCGTGGAGGAGTAGTGGGGACTATATGATTTACTTATTGTCCATTACGTAAATAACAAAAATAACTCATCCACTTTTTTTATTTTTAATAGAACCCTATCCAACTTTGGATACATTTAAAAGAAAAACCCAATTATACTGTACCACTACCACATATCAACTTTGTTCCATAAGATTCTCAATTTGAGATTTGAGCTCATCTTATCCTTTTTCCTTTTCCCTATAATCTACAAGCAAATTTTTGGTATGCTATTACTGTAGCTTGGAACCCGGTTTTAGAGACGTGACATGTGGAGCAGAAAACGGAGAAGAAATGGGTGCTCTTTCTATGCCCCAAATTCCTCTTTTTGATAAGCCATGGCTATCATTTGTGAATTTGATAGAATGTTAATCAATCTGAGTAAGCCATGTGAACCAAAAATACAAGCAATATATCCAATGTTGTCAACGATTTATTTAAGTTTCACGACATTTGCACTAAAGGTCTATGGACACACAAGTCAAAATTTAGGAAATTATATAGTAGTGAACAACATGTTCTGAATGATCAAATGACCTTTTACAGTCATGTCAACTTATCATGTTAAAGACTTTGATAATTAGACTTTTTTTTTTTTTTTTCTAATGCGTACATACTAAAATAATCCTAGATTTTTTTTTTTTTTTTTTTTTTGGAGAAGAACTCCTAGAGTATGTGAAATACCCAAGCTACAATTGCCATCACATTGCCATTTTTGCATAGTCTATTAACAGTGCTAACAAGGGAGCTTATTATAATTATGGAAACTAAATTCCTCAATAATTATATAATAGATTATCAAAAAATAATTTCAGATTGTAAAATTCAAGCACTCCCCAATTTTATAGGTGTAATTTGCAATTTACTCTATAATAGATTATCAAAAAAAAAAATAGAGAAAATGCAATTATTATAATTATGGAAAATAAATTATTTAATAATAATATAATAGATTATCAAAAAATAACATAATAGAATAAATGGAATTCTGATAATAATGTACACTAAATTACTTAATGAACTCCAAGAAAAAAAAAAAAAAAAAAAACTGTTTAATTACTTAATGGAGAGTCAAACTAGTCTACAAATGTAAGAATTGTGTGAACAAAAGATTTATTTTAGGACTTAATTTATTTAGATTAATGAATAAGAGCTTTAACTATTATTGCAGTCTTCGTATAGTTCATGCATTTGATTAACGTGCTAAGTGCTAACGTTTAAAACGATTTTGGATACAATTTTCATATATACAGCTAGGTCAAAATTGGATCAATAATGGGAATGTTGTGGCACGCCGCAATTGCACGTTCAATGATTAACACTTTCGTCAACAATTTGCTTGGAATGAAAATCAAAGGAATAAGCAGTACACTAATTAATGACTGACTAATCATGTGATCGAGTACCTTCGCCTCTAATTTTTCTTAACCAAAAAAATAAAATACAATCCCATGTGAAGATCAAATGATGTTAATGATGTGAGAATTTTTGCCTCAACGTTCATCAAGGAATATATATATATATATATATATATATGTGGATACACACACAGTATTTGTTATTCAAAGCTAGATACATTCCCTTCTTGCTACTTTGGATTAGATCGATCCCTCAAAATCATTTGTTCAAATTCTAAATTCAATGATTGCTTAATTGCTATCCTTGAAATATTAGTTAAAAACTTAAAATAGGGCAATAGATTTCTTTATTCTCTAATGCAACATTTACAAGCTCACATGCTCAACCAAGGACATGCTTGTACTTCCACAGGCCACATTATTACAACAATGGACCCTAAACTCCTAGTAATTGTACCAGGCTTGTCCAATGAGCACACAAGAGGATAGTCTTTCGCAAAAGAATAATATTTTTCTTCTACAAAATATATATATATATATATATATAATAAACCAATTAAGTTTTCTGAGTTCAGTCTTTAATGCCAACAAAAGCACAACTCACTATTTTGGGCCTTGTCTCAGGGTTTCCCTGTTGCATGCAATTTTAGTTAGCAGAAGTATCTAGCTAGCCGTGTGATGTGCGTTGATATTCATGCACGCCTATAGACTCCAATTTTTCTATTTTTATTTTTATTTTTTGGGCTAAGAAACAACTCAAACAAGGCTTTATTCCAACATTAAAATAAATAAATAAATAAATAAATCATTACAGAGCAGCCGCCTTAGAGATAACATCGACAAAACACATGGGGCAGTAGCTTCAACAACAAAACCACAAGCAAAGTTCTTATAAGCCCATCTAGCTAACACAGAGCTGCCATGTTACATTCATGACTAACCCAACTAATTTCTAAGAAATACTCAGCAAGGCTGCGAATTTCTTCTACATAATTAAACAACTTCCAAGGAGTTCAAAATTTGGGTACCTTTAATTACTGCACCATCAGTGCATACTTTGGAGTCACTTTCTATTCTTATATCTCGAATGTAAAAGCGGCTGGCCAAATTGATTGCCCAACGAATTCCTAAAAGCCTACAGACTCCACATGGCGAGGCATACGATCTTCAAAATTCAACCATTAAGGATATGATACTATGTAAAAAATCATAGGGGTGAGTCTTTTTTTTTTTAAAGTACAAAATGTTGCAAAATAACTTAATTAATTTAAAATGATACCCTTCCACTTAGAAGAGCAAGATTGATTGTCTCAACATTAAAATCTAAATAGTTAAGAAATTGTGAATTTAATTGGAGGAATAGAGCAAAGATAATATTCAAATTCTATTTTATTTTGCTCCATCTAAGTAAGCAAATCACATTGGACACTAGACAGTGTCCAATGTGATTTATTGTGCATTTGGAAGTAGTTTGTTGCTGAAAGCTTATTTGAAAGTCTCTTAAAGTATAATAATGTGCATTAAAAATTAATAAAAGTATACTTAAATAAATGAAAATATGATAATTGTGGAAAATAAGTGTGTGGGTCTTTTTTGGACGGTGCTCAGGCCCAAGTAAAAACAAAGACCCCGGACCTTTTAGTTGTTGTTTTAAGGGGACTGAATTTGGTTCACCATAGTTAAATGGGCTAATTACGAACCAAATAGTGCACAAAATACGAATCCTACAACACATACATGCTAGCAAACAAGAAATACATGCATTGAATAGCAAGAAACAGTAAAGGTGCAATGTGGTAAAGAAAGACAAAAATAAAACATTAAGCATTTTTAACACAATGTGAAATATTCCACTATTTTCTTAATTGTGTAATACATTATGCTCACTAGGACGTGTTACAAGGTCCAAATAAGTTCAAAAATCATAGATTTAGATGGCTCTTCAGGCTTTTAAGACTTGCAAAGTTTGAGTCTCTTTGAATCCGATTGTGTTCTCTAGTAGCTATTTGAGAATACTGGGCGATATTTCCCTCTTTTATTTCCTTTTGGATTCTAACAGAGTTTTCTCAATCATTCTATTCTAATTCACTGTTGTTGAATGCCTTTCACTTTTGCCTGCTTCCCCTTTTTATAGTGTCATCCTAAGGTTCTCGGGGTACCATTGATTCCCTCCATTTGCTCCCCTAGGTACCAGAACCAATGTTGTGTTAGCAACATTAGTGACTGGCCATTTCCTCATTCCTCATTATTTTCTTCTTTTGGAGTTTCTTTCTCAAAAGTCTCCTGCTGCCTTTCCGTTCTGGTATGTCTTAAAGAACTAACCTTGGATTTTTCTCCTTTCAAGGTTTCTAGTTCTCACTTTTTCAAACTCAACTTTTGGCTTCCTTTCCCTTTGTCATTTTTCCCAAGTGAGCTGATTCCTTCCTGCCAGGTTGAAAGTTTCCCAACCACTTCCTTTCATGGTTCTTCTTTCTGGGATCCCCAAGGTACCAACCCCTTATTCATGAATTGTTGGTTCTCAAGCCTTCTAATTCCTTTCTACATCATTGGATGGCTAATAGGGATATATCTGTTCTCGTTTCTTGTGTTTCTTGGCATCCCCTTTGAACTGTCTTAATCCAACTCTGGCTTTGCTGCACGTCTTAAGGATCTTGAGCTCCTGGCATTCCTCAGGTATCCCGACCCAGTTCTTACCACTGGGCTTCCTAGCGATTTTCTGACCTTCGGGCTAAACTTTTCTTCTTCCCTTCGTTTCATGAGTTCTAAGGCTTACCCATTCATGGGTTTGGATACCTCCTTAAAACCCTTAATGGATTTAGGGCTAACATCTTTTTCTTTATTGTAGGCTCAAGTATTTTATTTTTATGGAGTTCAATTCTCTATGCCATTTTGGGCCTTGGTGCAACATTGTGACTTTTTAGACCTCAAAAATAAGTTACTCAACCAACAATCAAACTATTGTACAAATGTAGGCATTGTGTCATTGTGTGAACAAAAGATTTATTTCAAGACTTTATCTATTTATTTTAATTTTTAATGAAGAAGGGCTTTAACCATTGTTCCTCCCAAACTAGTTCATGCATTTGATTAATTTGCTAACGTTGAAAAGGATTTTAGACAGTAATATTCTCATTACTTTAGTTAGGTCAAAATAGGATCAATAATTGGAAAATTGTGGCACGCCGCAATTTCATGTTCAATGATGAACACATTCATCAACCATTTGCTTGAAATGAAAATCAAAGGAAAAGGTATTTGACTAATGACTAATTATGTGATAAAGTACCAAAGCCACTAGTTTTTTTTTTTTTTTTTTTTCCTAACAAAGAAAAAAAAAATACAATCCCATGTGAGAAGTTTGCCCTCAAGGTTCATCAAGGAATATATATATATATATATAATATTTGATATCCCGTAGCATATGCAACTTTGGATTAGATTAATCCCCTTAAATTCATTTGTTCAGATTCTTAATTCAATGATTGCTTAATTGCTATCCTTTAAATATTAGTTAAAATAGGGTAATAGATTTTGTTATTCTCACATGCTCGAGCAAGGACATGCTTGCACTTCCACAAGGACAGACCACATTACTTTGGTCAATAGTCTTTTTCTAAAAAATAATTTTTTGTGTTCAGACTATACAATAAACCACCTGAGTTCAATCTTCAATACATTGGTAACACAAGCTACTCAGTGTTTTGGGCCTTGTTTCAGGGTTTCCCTGTTGCATGCAATTTTAGTTAGCTAGCCATGTGGTGTGCTTTGACATTCATGTACACCTACAGACTCCATGGGGTTAGGCATATGATCATCAAAATTCAAACCATTTAGGATATGACACTGTGTACATTCTCACTAGGCTAAGGGTGAAACTTTGAAAAATTAAAAATAAAATAAAATTATACACAGGGGCAACTTGATGTATTTGGCGGCCTAAGTTGAAAATTAATTATCTTGTTTTAGATGCAAAATTATTACTAATTAACATAAATTATGTAGATTTTTTTTTCTTCTTTTAGAAATTTTATAGACAAAAAAAAGTTTGATAAAATTTTTCATACTTGTTGATGTGGTAGATTGATAATGGTAAGTAAAAAAGTGGTGTTAGTGATAGACTTAGATGAGAACTAGTAAAAGTTTGATAACTAAACTCTTATTATTATCATTATTTTTTCTTAGAAGTGCAATATTCACAATATTTTTTACAACAAATCCTAGGTTTTAAGTTGCTTTTTTTTTTTTTTTTTTTGCCATCAATAACAGGTTGTAACAATCAGCTACTTAGCATTAGTTGTAAAAGTGTTGTAAAAAATATTGTAGACGTTGCAATTTTTCTTCATTTTTTATTTGTTTTTCATCTAGTAAAAATATATTATTTTATTTATTGATTATATAATACCCCTATTGGTTAAAATATGGGGCCTTTTTTTTACTTGGGGTGTTAGGCGACCGCATCTCTTGCTCTACCATTCAGCCGGCCCTAATTGTACACATTGTTGCAAATGTACTTTACGATGATATATTTTCCACTCAATTAGAAGAACAAAATAAGGAAGGTGAATATGATGAATTACCAATTGTTTCAGACTTTTAAATTGTTAAAAAATTGTGAATTTAATGGAGGAAATAGAGCAAAAATATTATTCAAACTCAAGATTATTTGCTCTGCTACTAGGATATTATTCAAACAAGAACTTGAATGCTGTGAGCTGAACGTTTAATACTTTAGTTACTCAACCGTGCATGCCTATAAATGTACGTATTAGCCTTATGTACGTACGTACCATCATGTCCCAGCACATATCTAATTGGACATAAATTACTTGGAGTAGTAAGCAAACACGGTAGCCATTATGCTAATTACTTAGCAAGAAAGTATAGAGAATACATGAGTTAGGTCCATATCCATGCCAAATTATGTACCGAAAGAATAGAATTTAGCTTAGGGGTCAATACAAAGACATGAGAGAATGCATCACACTTCAACTGAAGCAACTGTGAGGACTTTTCTTTAATTAGGGACCAAACCGAACTTCACCACATGGGGGATTTCTTCCTGAACTGTCAATATGGAAAGGGTAAATGATCCATTGACTAAGGAAGTAACTTTCTAACACTGCTTAGGATATTTTGTAAAAGAAAATTAAATAATTTGACGGTTATAATGAAGAATGAGGGCTTTGATCTATTAATATTTCTATAATAAATGTCAAAAGATGTCAAAATAAAAAAGAGAATATTTTAAGCTAAAGTGAACCTTTTCTCGTATGTTTCTAACAATTTCACAACAAATTTTAAGATTTGGCCCAACTTAGATTTGATGGGCCATGGGCATAGTCTCTCACAAAAAATTAAGCTTATTCACAAGAAAAATGTGGCCAAGCAAGAAATGATCCCAATAATCAGCTTATTATTTCTTGACAAATATTTATAGCATGGATTATTATTAATTTAATCATATGCACATCTATATAACTTCTTTTGACCCATATATTTTTTTCACATATTTGAGGTTGCGTATTATGATCCAACCTAATGTTACCGTCAGTTATTTTGTTTTTACTCGTTCTTGGTTGCTACCACATCTTTACTCATTGACACCAGTGGATTTTTTTTTTTTTTTTTTTTTTTTTTTGACAATCAAACATAAAACATAGAGCAAAAGCCATTACTACTACTTCCAATGGTTTTTCTCTGTCGCTAAGAAAGTAGGTGTGTCCTCTTACGCTGTAGAATTTTTGTCCCTCATTGTAGGTGAGTGTGTCCTCTAAAGTGCCAAGGGTGCTTGTAGAGCTTGCAGGTTTTCTTTTTGGGGTTGAGGGAAACAGTCAGGTATTCCTTTGCGGTATTTTTTTATCTGAGCTTTACTATGGAGGATTTATCAAGGTCATGGAAAAAAATTTCTCTATCAGAGAAAGAGGAATCAGGATTTGTATTACCTAAGATACAAAGGAAGAATGAGTTCATGATAGCGGCAAAGCTTTTAACTACGCAAGCACTAAATATGGATGCGGTGCGTAGGACATACAAACAAGTTTAATTGGAGGTGCAACGATGGATTCATGATTCAAAATTTGAATGATCATAAAGTCCTATTTGGGTTCGATGATGAGAGAGGTGTTAATCAGATTTTGATGAATCAACCGCGGGGTTTTGATAAACATTTGGTGGTGGTCACGAGATATGAGAAGGATATCCTGTTGAGATCTTTATCTTTCTATATTATAGGGGAGGTGGTTAGGTCCATTGGAGCAGAAACTAAGGGAGCTACTACATGCGGGTAAAAGTTAAAGTCGACATAGCAAAACCTTTTTGCCATGGAAGACTAATAACTCTTAAGAATGGAGAGAAAACTTGGGTGGTATTCAAATATGCGAGATTGCCAAATTTCTGCTTCTGGTGTGGTAGGCTTTCCCATGGTGATAGAGATTGTCTGCTATGGTTACAAAGCAAGGGAACTCTAAAGGAGGAAGACAAACAGTTTGTACCATCTCTGAGAGCAGCACTTTATAATTAAACAAATCAAAGGGTGATCTATGTTCCGGGTTTTTATGACAAGTCGGGTCTGAAGGAGGATGAGGGGTTGAGAAGGAGGGATCATGATGCAAACGGGGTGGTCGGAAACGAGGAATCCGAGGAGCGGGTAGCTGAAAATTCTATTATGGAAACAGAGGATTTTGAGGAGGAATTAAATTTGGTTTTGAACATTGAGAAAGGAAACGTTATCAACTTAGAAAAGGAATCCGAAATTAAGGGGAGGGTAAATGAATTGGAGTCAAATAGGGAGGCCTTAAATTCTATTAAAAACTCTATCGATAAGGAGCATGATTCGGGGAAAGGAGTTTTGGAGCAAGAGGGGAATTCAAAAAATATGAGAACACGTAACAAAGGACAGGAGTCACGTGAGGGAGGGTCTAATATTTTTGATTTGTGAGTGGAGTCTAGCATGAAGAAAACACGTGTCTGCCCAAATGAGTTGTTTCATTGCCGCATTGAGGAGATTGATAGGGAGCTTAGGAAATTTGATACTGTTTCGAATGAGAATCAGAGGAGGGAGCATGCAGAAGGTGATAAGCAGAAAATTTCGTTGAATATGGATAATGGTCCCGTGGGCAAATAGAAGGTTCAGAACTTGGAAATCCTAAGCCATCCTTTCAATACAACGGTGGTAAAATTGGACTCTCTGGGTGAAAGACAAGATGAAGTTGAAGCAAAAAATTTCTCAAGCTCACAAAAAGGGGATAAGTGGGCAAGAGTGCAAATTGTTAGGGCTGCACCAATAGAATCCTTGGAGATTAAGGTTGAAAAGAAGAAGAAGAAGAAGAAAGAAGAAGAAGAAGAAGAAGAAGAAATATGGCAGCAAGCATGGTAGAGATGGAGAGCAACTCCGAGGTTCAAAAGAAGAAGGGTAGTGTGTCGACGAGTTGCAAAGAAAATGTATCTAAATTGGGGGAGGCTAGTTCTCAACCCCACCAGTCCCAATGAGTATCCTATGTTGGAACTGTTGGAAGCTTGGGAACCGTCAGATAATTCAAGAGCTCAATGATTTGGTCTGGACACCAGATCCCTCAGTGGTGTTTTTAGTCGAAACATGGCTGGTAGAAGCTAGGCTAGGTGACATTAGAGATAGATTGCAGATGGGAAGTTACTTTAGCGTGTTAAAAGTTAATTTAAGAGGAGGTTTAGTGCTTTTTTGGAAGAAAGGGTTGGAGGTAGATGTTGAATCCTCATCCCTAAATCAAATTGATGTGGTGATAAATAAAAATAAAGAGGATGGATGGAGGTTTATTGGTTTTTACGGTGAACCATTAATCATGGAATCTTTGAGAAATTTACAAGGGAGGTTCTCGGTACCATGGTTATGTGCAGGTGATTTTAATAAGATTACAAAATCTCATGAAAAAAGTGGAGGGAGGTTGAGATCATATATGCAAATGAAAAATTTCAGAGATATTTTGGATGAATGTGGGCTTATGGATTTGGGGTTTGCAGGTAGCAAATTCACTTGGTTCAAAAATATTGCCAATGGAATTTCGGTATGGGAACGCTTAGATAGAGCATTGGGTACCACGGATTGGTTTGAAAATTATCTGGTGACCAAAGTGGTGATTTTGGAACGTGGAACGTTGGATCATAAGCCAATGTTGATTCATCCTTGTGGGGTGCCAATGAGGCAGAACAAACCATGGCGCTTTGAGAAGATGTGGTTGGAAGAGAAGGGTTTTCATGATATGGTGGCCTCAGCTTGGAAGGAAGGTAAGGGCAGCACACCCATATGTGGTGTGGTGAATAAAGTGGTAAAATGTCTAGTGAAGTTAAAATGGTGGAGCAAACGATGTTTTAAAAATGTTAATTAGGAAATTGCTAAAAAGAAAAAAAGATTGAAAGAGGCAAAAGTTTCAGCTTTACAAGGAAATAATGTGGATTTGCTGGTAAAATTAAAAGACGAGTTGGTGGGTTGATAGCTAAGGAGGAGCAGATGTGGTAGTAACGGTCAAAAATCCATTGGTTGAAATCAGGTGACAAAAACTTGAAGTTTTTCCATAGTAAAGCTTCACAAAGGTTTAGGAGAAATTGGTTTATGTGGCTTGAGGATCCAAATGGTGCATGGTGTGTGGGTGATGAGAATGTAGCTAAAGTGTTAGGAAATTATTATCATCAACTCTTTACTTCATCAAATTCCGAGTGATTTCGAAGAAGTAACACAACACATAGGTCGAGTAGTCATTGAGGAGATGAATAAGGCGTTGATTGGAGACTTCTCTAGGGGGAGGTTGAGATGGCATTGAATCAAATGGCACCATTGAAGGCACCTAGACCTGATGGCATGCCTCCAATTTTCTACCAACACTACCAGAAGAATATTGGTGATGGTATATCAGAAGCGGTCCTATCCTGTCTAAACATTGGCAAGATCCCCATAGGTTTGAATCATACTTATTTTACTCTCATCCCTAAAGTGAAATGTCCGGTTAAAGTGGCGGATTTTAGACCTATAGCTCTTTGTAATATCTTGTACAAAATTATTTCAAAGGTCTTAGCAAATAGGTTAAAAAAAATTATGCCATGTATAATTTCTGAGTTTCAAACTGCTTTCCAAACTGATAAAGCCATCTCAGATAATTTTTTAGTGGCTTTTGAATCCTCACACCATATGAAAACTAAAAACATAGGAAAGAATGGTTGTATGGCTATGAAGTTAGATATGAGTAAAGCTTATGATAGGGTGGAGTGGTTATTCCTGATGAAAATAATGGAGAGGATGGGTTTCCATTCAAAGTGGAGGGGATGGATTTATGAATGTATAAGTTCAGTCTCTTTTTCTATAATGGTAATGGAGAACCAAGGGGTAATATTGTCCCAAGTAGGGGTTTGAGGCAAGGGGACCCTTTATCACCATATTCCGAAGGGTTAAAGGAAAAATTCATTGTTACTCTTTATGTAGGGGTGGCCCAAAAATCTCTCTTTTTTTTCTTCTTCATTTTTTTTTTTTTTTTTTGGGGGGGCTACCTACAATGGTGGGTAAAAATAGAAAAGCAAGTTTAAATTATATCAAAGATAGAGTATGAGGGAAATTACAAGGGTGGAAGGAAAAACTATTGTCATAAGCGGGAAAGAAAGTGCTTTTGAAGGCGATGGTCTAAGCTATTCCCACCTTTGTAATGGGTTGCTTTAAGCTCCCAATTGGCTTGTGTAGGGACATTGAAATACTAATCAGAAAATTTTGGTGGTGACAACATGGGGAACGAAGGAAGATCCATTGGAAAATTGGAAAAAACTTTGTAAACCAAGGAATGAAGGAGGATTGGGTTTTAAGGAATTGACAAAGTTCAATGATGCAATGTTAGCCAAACAGGTATGGCGGCTTAATCATGATACAAGCTCGCTGTTTTACCGTGTATTTAAGGCTAAATATTTTCCCAATGGCACCATTTTTTATGCCAAGCAAAAATCCGGTTTTCATGCATGGAAGAGTATCCTAAGGGCTAGAAAAGTGGTTGTAATGAAGGCAAAATAGAGGGTGGGGGATGGATGATCCATTAAGGTTTTCAAGGATTATTGGTTACCAAGTCTTTCGGGTGTAAAAATAAGCTCTGTCCATTCTGGTTTGGATGGAAACTTGAGTGTGGCTGAACTAATGGCATCAGATAAAAGTAGCTAGAATGGGATAGGTCATAGATTCCTATTTTCTCCATCATGAAGCTCAGCAAATTAAGGCAATCCCCCTGTGTGTTGTGTCTCAATCCAATTACCTCTACTGGAGTTTGGAGAAGAATGGACTTTAATCAGTGAAGTTTGGCTACAAGTTGCATTGTGAAAAGTCTAGAATGGAGGAACCATCAGGTTCAAGCAGACAGGGAATGGCGGGTTTATGGTCTAGGATTTGGAAGTAAAAGGTACCTGGAAAGATAAATCGTATTTTGTGAAGGGCTTGTGCTGATTGTTTGCCAACTAAAGTCAATCTCATGTAAAGGAAAATAGTTGATGATCCTTTATGTCAATTGTGTGGAAGACTCCCTGAAAACACTGAGCATGCCTTGTGGGATTGTGAAGCGGAGGGACGTGTTTGGTGCTCGGATTTCAACATATGGGTCTTTTTTGGATCTTGTAGAGTTGTGTTTGACTAAACCAGGAGTTGGTGAGCTATTTAGAACCACATCTTGGTTCATTTGGACTCATCAAAATAAGGTCAAGTTGAGGGAGAAGACTTTGCCACTGAGTAGTGTTAGAGAAGCTGCAAAAAACTTATTGCAACAAGTGCAGTCAGTTCGTGAGGTTCGGAATTTGGTTAAACAACCACGCAAGTGCAAATGGTTTCCTCCAACAACAGGTGATTTTAAAGCAAATTTCAATGGAGCATGGTTCAATGAAAGCGAGGAAGCAGGAATTGGGATTGTGGGAAGGGAGTCCTTGGGTCAAGTACTTGCTACACTAGCTTAAAAAAAATAAAATAAAATAAAAAAATAAAAAAATAAAAAGCCTTATATTGTGGAGAGATGATGGCAGCGAGAAGAGGGGATATGTTCTCTTCTTCCCTGGTCACTTAGTTAGGGACATTTTAGTTTGTGTTAACTCACTTAGGAGTTTTTCTTTCTCTTACATTGTCAGGCAAGGCAATGCTATGGCACATGCCTTAGCTTAGAGAACTCGTTTTTCTTTTCCTTTGCTAGTCTAGATGGAGGATGTTCCATCTGAAATAGACTCTCTTGTTCTTGTAGATTATTCAGGTTCTTAATAAAGTTTTTGCAGGCTTGGTCCAGATTCTCAAAAAAAAAAAAAAAAAAAAAAACTTAAAACATTTTTTTCCATTAAAAATAAATAAATAAATAATACATTCTATTCAGAAATATAAAATACCTAATAATTAATGTAGAAATTAATTATTACCATAACCAAGGACGTGACTTTATTAACCGCATGTAGAAATAACTCTTCTATCTATGGCTCTTTGTTATGAAAAAAATCAAGGAAAAAATTAGCAAATGCCCTTTTTGAGCAAAAATTGTATCATTTTGCCCCCTTTCCCGAACTAATTATGGAAATGCCCCTCTTTTGTAACTCGATTTGAGATAAATCGAGTTTAAAAAAAAAAAAAAATTGGAGCCCTATAGCAACGTTTTAAGGAGCCTATAGTGACGTTTTAAGGACCTATAGTGGTGTTTTGTAACTCAACCTCTATGAAGTCAAGTTATAGTTAATTTTTTTTTACCTATAACTCGACTTCATGGAGGTTGAGTTACAAAACGCCACTATAGGTCCTTAAAACGTCACTATAAGCTCTTTAAAAATGCCGCTATAGAACCTAACTTGATTTATCTCAAATCGAGTTTCAAAATAAAGGCATTTTCCTAATTAGTTTGGAAAATGGGAAAAAATGCTACATAATTTGCAAAAAAAGGGCATTTGCCCATTTTCTCCAAAAGATCAATAAAGTGCTTTCATATGCATTAATAATTCTTAAATGTTGCTTTTATATTTAACTCTGATTAATATTGCGTATTATTTAACATTTTCTTTTTTCAATGGAGTGGATTCCATATCATAAAAGGAGTTTTTTTTTTTTTTTTTTTTTTAAGTAAACCTAAAAAATGGGTAGGTTCAAGCAAGTTTTCATTGAGTAAAAAAAGGAAAAAATTATTTCAAAACTTATAACCATCATGAAATAGTTGGTTTTGGTTAGCTCAATTGATAAAATCTCTAATGGTTGAATACGAGATATCAGGAGCGGACGTCATAAATTGAATCCTTCCTAAAAAGAAATAACCCTCATGAAATAATATTATTTCTAGTTGGGTATTATTTCTCCAGAAACAAGGATTCCTCATGAAATAATATTATTTCTTGAGATCCTTTATTAATCTTGAAATTGGGTATTGAAAAAACTCTCAAGCTGAATTACGAGAAGATTATTCTTAGTTAATTGTCAAATACCAAAATGGTATTGACCCATTGAAGGTTTGGGGTTTAGTTTGGATTGTACATTCAATCTATCATCTGAAATATGATATTTTTGCTTCACAAATGTAGTAATTTATTTGTAATATGTGAATCCACGTAAGGTTATAAACTATGAAACATCATTGATTTATAATATGTGAATTTATAATAAATATTCTTTATCATCAGTCTAAAACACCATTTAGCTTTTAATGTAAGTGAGAACTGAATTCCACTTTTTTTGTTTGACTACAAGAAACTTAAATACTTTGAATTTAAATCCATTCAAGTAGGATAGTTGATGTTATGTTTTACCATCCAATAAAGGGTATTTTGAAAAAAATAATAATAAATAATTGTTAAGGTCGACAATTGAACACAACAACAAATCAATGAGTTGATAGGTGACAATCTTAGTAGAGGAAGATAGAGATTGACATATTAAAGCTTTTCTAAATGAGAATACTAAGTGATGAAGATGAGCCGTAATATTGTTAGAGTGAGATTGGCTCTCATTGGACTCAAAGAAAGAGAAATAGAAAAGAGTGAAAGATGGAACTATGAAAGTGAGAATTAAAGAGAGAGAGATTTGAGATTCCGAAACTATGAAACAAACGTATCCAAAATCATATGGGAAAATGATATTATTTTTCTTTGTCAACAAGGTCAGCCTAAACCCAAACCAACCCGTTATTTTAGTGGGTTGGGTTCGAGATCATCCATTTTTCACAAGTCCAAGAAACCCATTTCCATGCCTGTAGGCCCAATACCCATTTTATCATTTGGATTTTGGCGGGTTAATTAATGAGTATAGATCTTTTTTGTATTTTTTTGTATAAAAGAAAACCCTTTTATAAATAAGAACTCCTAAAAAAAATAATCTTTAATTTCTACTGAAATCTGATATGAAAAGAAAAATCCTTGTGGCACTTGAACCATATCTGGACTCCAGCCTTCACTAGACGACCGGAATTGGCTCCCTCCACATCCGGTGGTATCTCTCTATCTCTGTCTCTCTCTGTTTGAGATGCAAACATGTTCGTGTAAAAATGTGAACTGCGTAAACCAGTATAGGTTCAATCACAAAACTAGTGTTTCACTTTCTTAGCAAATGTTTTGATTTTTGACTAATTTATAATTTCCAGCTTACATTGTTAGTATTATATTATACTCCTATGATTTTATTTTATTTTTAGTTTTGGTATTAGTGCTATTGTTCAGGAAAAAAAATTAAAATAAATATTTATAAGTGCCATCTCTTTTGTTACTGGGTATATGTTTTGTGGAGCTTGCACTTTTATTTTAGTTATGTAGTTTTGGATCTTGATAACAAGGGTTTGTTTTTTTCATTAAAGGGGTATTATTTTATGTGTTATGTTTATTTAATATTTATATTTGATAATAAGAGTTTGAATAATTATAATACGTTATTGTTATTTTTTCCTTATTAATAGAGAGGGGATGTAACATTTGAACTACAAACATCAGGCACTATTGAGGATTTGAAATTTAAAGTTTTATTGTAAATATTTTTGAGTATTATGAAAGAACATAGGATACCACTTTAGTAATAAAGGGCTTTTTTCCCTATGAATTTTGCTATATTTAAGTTTGGGGCTTACCCCACCCCTAAAAATAATTTTTGGCTTTGTAACTGGTTAGGATCTCATTCCCTCTTTTTTGTGTGTGTGTTTTTTATTTCAAAAATTAAAATTAAAAAAATTGACACTTAAAAGTTATATTTTACACCTTACCCTTGTATTTTCAAATAAACATCTATATATCTTATCAATCAACACCACCTCACATTTATGTTAATATTTCTTTATCATTGTTCTTTATAAGTGTTCTTAACGTGATAGATGCAGATAATGTGTAAGCTTACACATTAAGGCTACTTGTGACAGAAATGGAAAGAAGAATCATTAGTTAATTCACTGTTTTATTTACTCTTTTTCAAATAAAATAAATGAATAAAGATGCTGTGTATGTTTGACGAATTTAAGAGATAGCGAGGTGCAATAAACACTTTCTAATAAATGTTGTAAGTAATAAGACCCCTCATGGATCATTGTTTTAACAAGCACTCAATTATTTATACGGCAATGAGTTTTTCCTGAATTAATGTAAAGAGGGGGAAAAACTTTGAGCACTTGCAAATGCATGGGAATGATGTAACTAGAACAATTTTTATTACTGATTTTTGTGAAGAATTTGACAACACCTTATTCTATCCCATGATTTTTTACACAAAATAATAATTTAGTGTTGCTTTAAAAAAAATTTAGCTCTAAATTGTAACTGAAATATTAAGAATCAAATTGACGAGGCTTGTTTACCTCAATCAGACATAAGCTTGAAGAATTTCATTAATTAATGAAAAAAATGTCAAATTAAGTCATGGTTGAACAAATTTTGTCCAAACTAAAACCAAGGTCCAACCCTCCAAATAGAGTGAATGAGGGGTCGTCCTAAAAAGCATGAAATTCCAATCAATTTAACATCTTATTTTTGAATTGGGAGAGATCAATGAAGAAATGGTCCAAAATTTGCTTAAGGCACCACTTTTCCGCACATGTAACTTCTAGAATAGGCGGTGCCAAGCCACAAGCTCTTGGAGGACAATGAGTTTCATTGATCTCTCCCAATTCAAAAATAAGATGTTCCACTATTTTCTTTTCCACAAGCTCTTGGCATATTAACAGTTTCTAAGTGAGAACACAAAATCAAAGAGATGAAGATGAGCCGTAATATTGGTCGAGGGAGATTGACCTTCACCAGACTCAAAGAAAAGAAAAAAAAAAACTGAGATAGTAAGAATCAAAGTGAGAAAAAGATTTGAGATTTTCAAACTATGAAACAAAAATCTGAATACATACAAGAAAATGGAGATTTTTTTTTTCTTAGTCAAAAGAGTCGATCTAAATCCAAACAAGCTTGCTATTTTAGTGGGTCCAGTTCAAAGTTCAAACTTACCCATTTTTCACAAGTTCAAAAAACTCATTCTAGATCTATCTAAATTTTACCAAAACCAAAAGATTCTAAAATTATTGGAAAAAATTATCTATCTCCTAACCTAATCCTTAGATCTGGTCATAGGGATTTTTTTTTTTTAATTAAATCAAGTTTTCAAATAAATTTTCTATATACTAATTTTTAGATAATAATTTTTATATTATACATGTTTGACTCTCACTTTTAAGAACAATTTTAAAAATACTAAAATCAAAAAATAATTCTTTAGGAGACCATTTCTATTTTTGAGAATTTTTTTCAAAAAAAAAATATTTACAAAAGGTAAAGTATAGAATATGTAGATTACTTTTTTTGTGGATAATGATAAAAGAATAAAACTCATCATGTACTTGTTTTTTTAATGATAAGTTTCAAATTTGAAGTGTAGAAATTCTTTTTGTGATATACATAAGCTCCTTAATCTATACTATATATAAGAGGATTCTCCTTTTTTCAACTAGACTTTTATGTTAGTTCAAAAATACTCTCATTAATGAAGGTTAACTTCATTTAGAAATAGAGTCAAAATATTAAATAACAAATTTCTTTTTGAATTCAAAAAGATAAATCCTAAAATTTAGGATATTTTTTTCTCTTTACGTTCAAAAAAAAAAATTATAGTTAATGTTTATCTCTAAAGTTTATCATTTTTATTTTTTTGAAAATAAAAATATATATTTTAAAGTTATAATATATGCAAATTATTAACCTTCACCCAAAAAAATAGAAAAGCCTCTAAAAATAAAAGAGTCTCTAAGCACATACATTTCAATTTATGTGAGGTTCACTATTTTCAATTTATTTACAATTATATCATTAAAAATATTTTCTATATCCTAAAAACATCCTCTATCGATTTTCAAAATCATGTTCTAAACTAGAAAAATAGGATACAATTTTTGGAAAACTGTATCTAGAAAATATTAGTTAAACAATAAATTCAAGTATAGGACCCACCATTTTATGAATTGCAAAATATATATATATATATATATATATTTATATACTCTTACCATACTCTTACCA
>NW_027070165.1:176684-192607 GCF_002906115.3 Quercus suber
TTTTTTTTTTTTTTTTTTTTTTTTTTTTTTTTTTTTTTTTTTTTTTTTTTTTTTTTTTTTGTCTTCGTTAGTGTTAATGGGATAGTAGCTTTAGTTTTGTTGGTTTGGAGGATTTAGCCAATAGTTGGAGAAAGCTTTCTTTGTCGGAGAAGGAAGGGGATATACTTGACCTGAAGAATAAGAAGAAAGGGCAGAATTTTGTATTAGCTGCAAAGTTTTGTACTCGGCGGTCTTTGAACGTTGAAGCGGTAGCAAAAACTTTCAGACCTTTATGGCGTATAAGGGACAATTTTGAAGTTAGTGATACGGGAAATAATTGTCTACTTTTTGTGTTTCAATCAGAAGAAGATATTCAGAAGGTCCTTATGGGGGAACCGTGGTCCTTTGATAGACATATTGTAGTGTTTCAATGCTACAATACTTCTATTTTTGTCGAAGCACTTCAATTTGACAGAGTTTGTTTTTGGATTCAGATTCACAACCTGCCTAATTCCCACTTAACAAAGGAGGTGGCTTTAAGCGTGGGTAATCCCTTGGTACGGTCATAATGCTGAGGGATAAATCAGAATGGAGAGGGGGCAATTTTCTACGTGTAAGAGTTGCTATTGATGTCATTGAGCTGCTTTGTCATGGAAGAAGAGTGGCTTTTGATGAGGATAATAAAGGTTGGGTGTCATTCATGTACGAGAGATTGCCAAATCTTTGCTATTGGTGTGGGCACTTAACACACGATGAGAAGGATTGTGTAATCTGGCTCAGAAGTAGGGGTACATTCTCAAGCAGCGATCAGCAATTTGGTCCATGAATCAGGGTGAATCAATTCAATTTGTCAAAGAAGTTTGTTGTTGAAGTTCAAGGATATGAGAAACCTAAGTCCAAACCAACATACAAGGAAGGAATGAGCACAAGTAAGAGTTTCATGGTACAGTCAATTTCCCAAGAGCTTGCTGTGACGGCGGTTTCCAATGCAAACACGGAGAGGGTTGTTGGTTCAGAGGGAACGAAAAATTTGGGTCAAAGTCAATCACAAGAGAATTTTCAAGCAGTTCTCCATGAGATTGATGAGGCAATTCATGGGGATAATGTTTTTCAAAATTCAAAAAAGTTGGAGATGGAATCGTCCTTGAATTCAGATAGAAAGGTAGCGGGTTTGAAGGGATTGGATTTCATGCCAGGTATCTCGATATCTCTAGACTTGAGTATGGATGAGGATAGCTGCTCACAGGAAGAGGAGGTACACGTGATTGTGACAAGTTGTTCAGCCCGGGGTGGAGTTCTAAGTCTATAGGCAAGAAGTCTAAAAAAGTTTCGGGTTTAGGAAGTATATCTAAAGCCCAACAGATGACAATAAGCCCAATCCGTGAGCCTATGACTGTAGGCATTTAGAAGTTAGGTACTTGGACTAGAGTCAGTAGACCCTATGCAATTTTCAATGAGGAGGCCCTATTGAGAAAGAAGGACCAAAAGAAATACAAGCTAGGCAGGGATGGAATAGGAGTTAAGGGTGAAGGAGAAAAGAATTAAACTGGATGAAGAAGCGAGACAATTGGGTGTGCTTTTGGAATCAGAATTTAGATTGGCGGAGGTTGCTAAGTAACCCCGCTGGGTCCAATGAGTCTCTTAAGTTGGAACTGCCGGGGGCTTGGAAACCTTCGGTCAGTTAATGCCTTGAAAGAGGTGGTTAGAAGAGAAGATCCTAATATTGTTTTCTTAATGGAGACAAAATCAAATGACGAATGGATGGTTATGGTTCGGGATAAATGTGGTTTTAAACATGGTTTATTTGTATCTAGTAATGGTTCAAGTGGTGGATTGGCAATGTTATGGAAGGAAAATGTGAAATTGGATATCCAAACTTTCTTTATGTCTCATATTGATGCTTGGGTGGATGGAGGATCTGGAATGGGATGGTGGAAGTAACAGACCGAGACAGCAGATGGCAAATTTTGTTGAAGCTGTTAATTGGTGCGGTCTCAGAGACATTGGATTTATTGGCCCAAAATTTACATGGTTGTATGAAAGGAGTGACGGATCTCAAATTAGAGAATGTTTGGATAGAGCTCTTGCTACAACTGATTGGGTGAATTTATTCCCAATGGCATGTCTACACCATTTAACTTCCTCAGCCTCGGATCATTCTCCTTTGGTGCTGCATTTTGTGAGAAAAACAAGTGCCAAAAAAGTAAAAAAAAAAGGCCATTTAGATTCGAATCTATGTGGCTTAAGGACTCACAGTGTGAGGAGGTGGCCATATATGCTTGGTCCGAAGGTTTAGCTTCTCCAACTAACTTCTCGTTAGTTGCTTGTCTGAATGCTTGCAGGTCTCAGCTGGATTCTTGGAACAAGGTGGAGTTTGGGCATGTAGGTAGGACAATTGCTGAATTACAAAAACATTTGGAGTGGTTTGAATTGCAACCAAGTTCTCCAAGCACCATCCAAGATATGAGAAGAACCACAATTGTACTTAACTGTTAGCATGAGAAGGAGGACACTATGTGGCATCAACAATCTAGAATTAATTAGCTTCAATATGGAGATAGGAACACCAACTTTTTCATGCCAAAGTATCATCAAGGTAGAAGAAAAACCACATGGAGGGGATGCTGGATGCACAGGGTGTATGGCAAGAGGATGAAGAGGTAATGGGTGAGATGGTGTTGGATTGTTATACAGATCTGTTCACTTCCAGTAATCCGACAGGTTTTGATGAGATATTAGAAGCAGTGCAGCCAAAAGTCACTTCTAGTATGAATCAGAAGCTTACAATGGAATTTACTGCAGATGAAGTTAATGTCGTGTTGAAGCAGATGTACCCTCTGAAGGCGCCTGGGCCAGACACAAGTGGTATTTTTTTATTATTTTATTTTATGAATGACACACGTGGTTGTTGAACTTTTTTACATTTTTGCTATAAAATAAGGTACATGAGCGAATCTCGTCTATACTAATTAAATAAATTGGGCAAAGTTTCTATTTCTGTATTGAGGGTCTAAAGTAATTCTTTCCTTTGTTTCTTCTAAAACATGATCAACTTAATTAGGGTCATGCTAACAAGTGTTCTTCGAGTATTGGTTAACAATTAATTTTAGGAAAGTTTTGACACTACTTTTATGAGAAATGAAAAAAGTTGTCAAAATATTAATTGTTTTTTTTTTTTCTTTTCCTATAAAATTTTCTTTATAAAAACATTAATTATATCCTGCAAAACAAAACTAAATGTGATATCCAAAGTTGTAGAATTTTCGGATCTGGAATTATTTGGTGACATGTATATGTCAAAACAATTCTACTGTAAACTAGCTAAAACCAATGTAATTTTTTTCCCACTTCTTGAAAATTTGAATAATTAGGATCAATAAACCCTTACAGTTATTATTGAAAAATTAACAGAGAGAAGTCATATCCAAACAAGGCCATAAAAAAACAGTGAAAACATGAACTACTTTTGCAAACAACTCCTTGGAATGACAACTTCGTTACTGAACCCAGCGGCATTGCTGCAGGAAGATGTTGCAGCTCTTTTATTGTAAGTAAGCCTTATGTTTTGCAATTTGATCCCATTGCATGGATTACTAGAACTGCAAATAAAATTCATGGCTACTTTCGAGGCCGATGTTCCTCTTATGTTTTTGTAGGTCACTTGACTAATCTTCACGCCAGAATTCTAGTAAAAAAAAGAGAGAAATGCCAAAAGAATAATGTATATTAATGGTTATTTATAACTAATGAAATTTTGAGGGAAAAGTCCATGTTATAATTTGTGGTGGAGCTAGAAAAATTAATTGGGAAAAGTCCATCAAAAAAATATGAATATTACAAAATAAAAAAAAAAAAAAAAAAAAAAAAAACCAACCCTACTAGTAAACTAGTTACTATAGGGATGCAGTGTCCTCCCTTGAAAATGAGGGAAATAGAATGCTACAGTAAGGTAAGGAGGCGGCACCAACCCTATCCCTACCGAGAACAAGAAACTTTAGGAAGCAAGTGTTACTGTTAGCTCCAAAGCTACGGTTATATTTTTTATAATTCTATTGTCATTCATATGATGAACATTAATTAATATACATGGCTATTTAATGGGGCCAAAATTTTATTATAAGAGAGAGAGAGATCTTACTTCGAATTTGCCAAATAATAATTATAGACAAAAACATAAATGGGTCTCCAATTTGAGCTTACCTTATATATTAAAGTGGAAGTTAAGAGAAAGTTCAATCAAGAATATAAATTAGATTTTAATTGCTCTCCAATTTCTAATTAAGTAATATTCTAATTGTCCTATTATTTGATGCCAAATGTTTCTATATTTTAATTACACTTCACCTTCATGTTAAATATTATTCCAATTATATTTAAAATGTGCATCAAATATATATATATATATAAACTCAAATTTTTTTTTCCTGAGAAGATATAAACTCAATTTGAATGTATTACTTTTATATAATATTATGAATATGTACACTTGTATGAACTCAATATATAAACTCAATTTATGAATATTTCTTGCATTAGCAAGGGTTATAATTTATAAACTTGTTTTTGTATTCAAATTATCACCAAGGTACACTCAAGGAGTCAAGATTGGATAACTTAGAACATAACCGCCAATTTCCAGCAACAGTTTAGACCTTAGACCAATAGTTTCGTGCCACATCAAATACACACACTACACCCGGTTGACTGCTAGAATATCGGCGAGCCTACTGCCGATTAATCTTCCGGGTTTCCTCCACGTGTTCACGTGGCAAACACTATGACTGCCCATTCATCTCATCCTCTACGTAAGCCACTATCTTCTAACCAAAGTCGCCGTACAAATACACGTGATTGAGGTTCAGGTACATAATAGATAGATGTATAATGTTTAATTGCGTGATTTGGTATTTATATTTAATTATTACAACACATTGATTTGATTTAATTATAAGAAATATATGAAAGAATAAATAATGACATGCATGAATATTACAATATCCTAAAGTTATATAACAGAAGGAAATATGAAAATACAGAAGAAGAAAACGGATGGTTTGTTTAAACTAGTAGGAGTGACTGTCAAATATGATATATGTGATTAGCCAACATGAACTCACTAAATACTCAATAATATTTTATGAATAATGGACGTATTAAATTTGGGTTATAATTAAACAAATTGAGCCTATTCGATCAATATAAAAAATTTATGACTAATTCATGTAATCGAACACAAGTCAAGCTCAAATGCATCACCAAACTAATTAAATAACATTTTGTTGCCTTATTCATTTATTTTTAAACAAATTTGAGCTTGTTCAAGTGTTACTTGGTTAATTTATGCTTTCTTCATATATAATAAACCTCAAGAATAAAAACTGAGATTGATGAATTATTTAGACTAAATTCAATTATACTTGAATTTATAATTGTTGAATTATTTAGATAAAATGACTGTCATTTATTAAATTATAATATTGAGATTCACCATTGTTGTATTATTTAAATCATTTATAATTTTATTATAAAATAAATTATTTACATAATCAAAAAAATTACAAATAATAATATATCTTATTCACTTATTATTTATAAAATTATAATCTAATCTCAAGACTACATAAATATACACACACACCTATATATATATATATATATATCTAAACATATGTTATTATTTCTACTTAAATCAACATAATATAATTTTTGAGTTTAGCTCATTCAATGGTCAAAGCTCAGACATGAATTTTAGCTTGACGCTTTTGCTAAATAATCAAATATAAACAAACTTTGAATTGAGTCCAAATAGTTCATAAAAAACTCAATTCATTTTCCCTAGTAATTACATAATGATTTAATTTCAAACAATTCATCAAATAGATAAAATCCAAATTAATAATAAATATTAACTAGGTCTCCTTTTTTTTTTTTTTTATTAATACTACCATATATATATATATATATATGGCCAATCAACAAAATTAGAAGGTTTTGAACCCAAAAATCTCTTCCTTGAGATGCATGCATACAAATGCTTTCTGCAATATATCAGATTTGTTTTGTACTCATTGTTAAAACATAGCCAGAGAAATATTTAAACAATTAGCAGAAATAATTGTGGAATGAATTGAATATTGTGACACTAACTAAGTACTTGTTGCTTTAAAGAATTGAGAAATGGGAATAAACATTTATTGCAAACTATTGTCTATGCATGGCTGGCTGCATTAAATTATAATGGCATACAATAATTGTCTCAGTATCACATTACGACTTATCACATGTACTCTTCCTTCCATTCTTTCCTGGATTCATACCTTATCACATGTCACCGTACATATCATATATACCTTCATGTACTTGATAACGTGCCAATAAAACTTTTCTTTGCTTGATTTCTAAAACCAACATTAAACAAAAGTATGTTGACAAATAGAAGCATAAAAAGAATGTCATGCACTGTATATAAATACCCTTAACTGCCAATTCCGTTTCATACCAACTACCTCTCTCAAAGATAAAAAAACAAATAATAGAAATGGCTAAGCTTACTTTCTCTTGTGCTTTTCTCTTCCTTTTCTTCATATCCTTCTTTGTTCAATCATCAAATGCAGCCTATAATGTGATCAGTTTTGGTGCAAAGCCAGATGGAAAAACTGAGGCAACACAAGCATTCCTCAAGGCATGGCAAGCAGCATGTAACTCAGCCATAGCCTCCACCATTTACATCCCAAAGGGGAGGTTCTTGCTGAAAGCAACTGTTTTTAGCGGTCCATGCAAGAACAGAATTACAGTTAAGATTGATGGAACACTTGTGGCTCCAACTGATTATCGTGCACTTGGGAATTCAGGGTACTGGATTTTGTTCATTAAGGTTGATAGAGTTGCTGTTTATGGTGGCGCTTTGGATGCAAAGGGGGCTGGCTTTTGGGCTTGCAGGAATTCTGGAAAAAGTTGCCCAGTTGGTGCTAGGGTACGTTAATTACATAACTTACATCCAAAAAATAGTAAAAATCATCTCTGTTCTGCTTTATGTTTATCAATCACAGAATACTATGCGTCGAATTTTTATTTTATTTTTAAATTTGATTATTTTTCTTTAATAAAGTTACAAGGTGTGATTAATTAATATAAAACGGAACACTCAAAATAAAACAACTTATTTTTATTCCGGAAAAAAGGTAAGTGTTATTTTGTCATATTTTGAAGATTTGAAAACAAGCTAATTGACTTTAAGCCCACTAATTAGTTCTGACCATTTCTTTTTTTAATATATATACTTTTTTTTTCTTATAAATTAAGAAATTTTGTCATTGAGATTTTTTTAAGTAAGCATGTACTTGTGTGTATATATATACATTGAGATTACAGTCTGACTTCTCTTATCAATAGTTTTTCTGCCTCCTTCCCTAGTTGAATTGCCCAAAAGTTATATCGAATTTCGAAAATTAAGTGGACTGACGAGCATATTAATGTTCTTGTATATATCAATAAATTCCTATAACTTATTTTAACAATACAATTTGTTTGTCGATGCAGTCAATAACATTCAATTGGGCAAACAATATTGTGGTCAGTGGCTTAACGTCGATCAACAGTCAGCTTACTCACCTTGTAATCAACAGCTGCAACAATGTGGTGGTCCAAAATGTGAAGCTTTTCGCTCCCGACCTAAGCCCAAACACGGATGGTATTCATGTGCAGACCTCAACCGGAGTTACAATCAAGGGAAGCACCATGCAAACTGGAGACGATTGCATATCAATCGGTCCAGGCACAAACAACTTGTTGATGAGCAACATTAAATGTGGCCCTGGTCATGGTGTAAGGTACGTAAGCAGATATTCTTAAAATTAACCTATACAAAAATAATAATAATAATAATAACATTAGGTATGGATTTTACTACAAAATATTTACAAATTTACGTTCTATCTATGCACTCAAATCAAATAGCAATTTATTATTGTTTTTAAGAAGAGTTTGTGGTGTGCTTTATTTTAAAATATCATTTCATCTCCCTTGCGTGTGCATTTGTTCTCAAAAAAAAAAAATCAATTAAAAATTTACTAATTAATTAATTATAATAAAAATTATAGTAACAATATTTGTAATATCTCTAATAATAATTTCCTATTTATTAAAAAAATAAAAATTTGGTCAGACAAACCAGCAAGCGAGGCCCAATTTAATTATGGAGTCAGAGGCATTGCAAGCCCTACCAAGTCATAACATTGGGGCCTTACAGGCCCAAGATTATAAATAAATATTAGGATGAAAACTTCAACTCTTTAATAATATTTTTTTGGCTGATTAAAACAAAGATATTCATTGCCAAAGTCACGAAGAACATGCATTAATATCAAATTGATTATATATGTTTGTTATGCCTGTTACAGCATTGGTAGCTTGGCCAGGGAACTCAACGAAGCTGGCGTCCAAAATGTAACGTTAACGGATGCAGTATTCACTGGATCAGACAATGGAGTAAGGATCAAGTCATGGGCCAGGCCCAGCAATGGGTTTGTCCGGAACATTCTTTTCCAAAACATTGTTATGAGAAATGTTGAGAACCCCATAATCATTGATCAGAATTATTGTCCTCAAAACCAAGGTTGTCCTCTACAGGTAAATTATTAACCATGATCTTCTTATGATAATATAGTTGTACATTCAACAATGGAGGTCAATTATATATTTCATGTTCTTCATTAATTCTATGCTTTTCTTAATAGAGCTCGGGTGTGAAGATTAGTGAAGTGACATACAGAAATATACAAGGCACATCAGCTACAGCAGAGGCTGTGACATTCGATTGCAGTCCAAGTAGTCCTTGCAGAGGGATCAAATTGCAAGACATCAAGCTTACTTACAACAATAGGGCAGCAACATCATCGTGTAAGAACATTGGTGGAACAAGCAGTGGAGTACTCGTGCCAGGGAGTTGCCTATAATTAAGATTACATGTTCGTGAACCATTTGTGTACATAATATATTTCCATGTGTGAGTCAAGAAATAATGTAGTGGGTGTGCACACCACATGGAAGCACATATTAAAGCTTCCATTGTTGAGTACTGTCGGGTTACTTGTTAAATTTAATCCAAACGAAAAAGTGCAGCAACACTTTTTTTCTATTTTTTACTTTTTTTTTGGGTCAGTGAGAACCAATTATATCTGAGTAATATATGGGGGCATGATGTTGTGTTGCATATCCGACTCAAATTGCAGTGATGTAATCGACTATTCTCTTATTTGAGTTCCCAAGAGATCAATCTGTTCATATATGGAATCTTAAAATAAAAGCTTTTAATAATTTGTTGTAGTCCCTTAGGTTCTACAATCATAAAACAAATATCAATAACTTTAAAACACAATATCTTCGGAGTCAATATTAATATTATTTGTCGTAATTGTTGCATAATAAAAGTGATTTATTTTAATTATAACTTAATGTAACAAATTACAGTGTCTCATCTATTAAGAGTTAGAAATAATTTACTTTGTGAAGTAAAAGTTGCAGGGTATGATCAAAATCACAAATGCTGATTCAGAGTTGGCTTTGCTCCAATTCAACCTATATATGTGCCTCCAAGCAAAATGAAGTTGGCGTCTGATTTTCCTTGGGGCTCATAGTCGTGGGTCCTAGTTTAGGCTGGACTCCATTCTCATAAAGGGTTTTGATTGTCCAACTTTGACTAGACAACGATAGTTACAGATTAGAGAGAGTATAAGGTTCCTCTGACCATGAAATTGAAACCTAACACATTGTACACGTGGTTAGATACAGGGTCCCACCAGTCAATCTCCTTTCCTACTTCTCACATGCTATTGTGGACTTCTTGTCAGTGGGCTAATCTGTCATGCATGTTAAATAAGAAACCTCTTTCCATTGGGCTCGTTAAGAGAAGTATAACATATTATAGTAATATCAATTCATTATTTATTTTAGTATTTTTTACTTAATAAATAAGTTATAAATGTTTTAAAAAATTATATTAGATTACTCTAATGAATAATTAATTTATCTTCCTGATAGTATAAAAGATTGTGATTAATTTATTAAAGTAGTTTGATGTAGTTTTTTGAAACAAGTATCACTCATTTATTGAGTAAGAAAATATCAAAACAGATACTGAGTTGATATTACCGAAACATAGTATACTTTCTCCTACTCGATTTAAAAACTTCATGCGGGTCGCTACAGCTTAAAAAGTTTGTTTATTTTACTATTTAGTTTATTTTTATTATTATTTATAGGCTTTGTTGCATTTTTTGTACTATTTATGAGTTTTATTGTACTATTTTAGTTAATTTTTATCTTTATTTATAATAATTTCAATAAAAAAATTTCAATTTTAACAAAATAAGTAAATTTCAAACAGAGTCTTCCTCTCTTTTGAGGGGCTATTTTGGGTTCAAATTCTGAGACCCTTTTGCTTTCTTCCTTTCCAACCTTTTGGAATTGAAATTAAAGAATGGTTAACTAAGACTGTTCACTATTTGACATCATATCCAACTTGTTATCTTTCTCAATTATTGTTGCTTTGATTTATGGTATCACATGTAACACTTCAGCAATTTGACGTCATAGAATGAAATTTTTTAGCCGGCCAGACCAGTCAATAAAGGATGCACTTTGCAAAAGTAAAAAAACACCATCTCTACTTGGCATGGTTACATGATCATAAGTCATCGTCCCCAAACAAAGTTTAGGTACATATCAACTCGTAGATTTAAAAATGATAATGAAAACGTCAAAAATGTAATATGAACACTAGCTTGTAGTGTATTGATTAATATAAATAGATAACAATAAGACCAGGAAAATGCTAAAAAGTCAGCAATATTAGGCCAACGGTTAAATGAGCGTGCATGATGAATGTGGTTTACAAAGACATTACATATGGACATGTTAAGGTATAGTGATCGACTTTGATTATTCGAGAACTAGCTAGAAGGGACCGAGAGAGAAGACAATTAACCATGGAATATATGGCTGCTTGTGATCTAAGATATTTTTTATTTAAACAATGTTACTCTCAGTCCCCACACAATTACTATTGATTGACCTTTTGAACATTATATATTGTGCGGTATGGGTTTTCCATGGGGCCACAGAATAAATATCTTATCATCAAAGTCTGGTTGGGTGGAGTTCCTTTTGGAACATTTTTCAAGCAATGTTTTTATTTATTTTTATATATCACTCGTATTTTGATGGGTTATCACTTATAATCATGGTAACAATACATTGATTAAGACATCATTCGAACCCATCAGCTTCTGCCAAAAATCATATATGTGTATATATATATATATATGAGGTGGGTTCAAATTACACTTGATGTAACTTTAAAGAGTTACACTTTTTCTAAACCATTGAATTTAAGTAGATCCAACGGTAAAAAAAATGCACTCATTAAATGATATAAGAATTATTATTAATAAGTTATAATTGTCTGTTTGGCGTCAGTTTATAAACTTAATTTTTAGTTTTTAATTTTTATGTACAGTTTTTAAAAATTTTATTTTTCTTTTCTCTTTTAAAATTTTTTAAAATAAAAATATATTTTAGCACAATTTCAATTAAAAAGTTTCAACAAAAATTTAGATAAAGAGTAGAAACAAACACGCATTCGCTTTACTTTTTCTAACTCTAATTGATAACACAAGGATGTTTTTGCTTTATGCATTATCGTTTGGTGATTTTGTCCTCTATAGCCTATAGGCAACTTCTACGAAGCACCCCAACTGCCTTTTAAAGCGACTTCTAAAAATAGCGTCACGTTCTTATATCATTGAAAGTTTTGAAAGCTTCTCCACACCAATACGACAAATATTTACACCATAGATTTATAAAATATTGTGCACAATCTTCGAAAATCTCCGGGTCTACCCATAAAGAAAAAGTTTAAATATAGCACAATATTCATATCAAAAATTATTTATTGCAGCATAATTTTGGATTAAGAGAATCCACGTGGATATCCTATCTCGGAAGAAAGATTGTGCATGAAACTATGAAAGCACCTCTTTAACCAAAAAAAAAAACTATGAAAGCACCTCAATGAGTTAATTTTCAATCATTTTGAGGTATCTAATTCAAATTATTGATACTTTATTTAGAACATGAGAGAATAACTCAATTAGAAAAGGATCATTTAGGTCATATTATCGTTCTAAGTCATATTATAGTTCGATTACCAAATTGATTATAAAATTTGAGTAGGGAAAAACCCAACCAAGTAAAAGTAAGTACCACAAAATAACCTATACAAACTATAAAGAGGAATCTTAATTGAGGATAGTTATGAGTCTACCTTCACTTTCATCATATTAATTCTTATTATTAAGAACTTTTTTAATTTAGGTATCGAAGATATTGGGCCAGTACTACACCAGTGTCCCTCACTTTTATCCTTTTTTAGCAATCATTTTGCGTCATTTGATCCCCTAATTAAGTAATACGACCAAATAAGTACCAAGGCTTGAGCACCAAATCTAGAGAGATTGTTACTCTCCATTATGGGAAGTAAAGTTTACATGTACTTATAATTATAGATATGATGGGGCAGTTATATCCACCATTAAGGAAATTAAAGCCACAGTGAATAATGACTAAAAGTAAAGAATTACCATACAAAAGAACCTATATGAAGCGAAATCATGATAAAAATAAAAAATTAAAAAAATTAAAAAAAAAAAAAAAAAAAGTATGAAACTACTTTAACTCTAATTAGATTAATTATTTCTATTGGTAACTTTTTAACTTAGGGTCCGTTTAGGAAATGCGTTTGAGCTATTTGGCCAATACCAAATCTGTGGCTCCGAAGTCTTTTCTTGCATATGTGTGTGGATGATAAAAGCTCAAGGTCATTTTGGTACACCAAGAATGGTACAAGTCTACAAGTGATATTGTACTTATAAACAGTACCGTTACCACCACCAAGTTTTTTTCCTTGGCATCAAATGTGATATAACTTGTCCCTTAGAGGGGTTCCCAACTAGCTAGGAAGAGTGCTTAGACTGTCAAGGCAAATATAGCTTGTCCTTATAATCGATAACGTTACCACCACCAAGTTTGCTTAGGTCATGATGATCTCCAAGACTGACACATGCCCAAGGGGTATAAATAACGTCTTATTCATTAAGAGCATTCACACTCCAAATGCCAAATGCCAAATGTAAGCATTTTTTAGCATTTAAGCCCAAAATCCCCACTCCATCAGAACTTGTAAAAGTCAAGTATTGCAAAAAATTTTACAATACTGCTATAGTGCAATTCTACGTGTAGAATTGCATTGTAGCGATATTGTAAAAAAAATATTATTATTTTATTCTACTTTTTAATTCTCGAAATTTCTCTCTCCTCTCTCTCATTATTTCTCTTCTCTTCTCTTCTCTCTCTTCCTTCCCTCTTTCTCATCTGCTCTCTCCTCTCTTCAGATCCACACACCATCCTCCTCCCAAATCCAAATTCACACATCAATGATCAAACTTAAACAAAACCACATCAGAGACACCATCAGACACCATCCTTCTCCTCTCTTGTGTTTTGTGTTCTGGGTTTTGTGTGTGTGTGTATATGTGTTGTTTTTTTTTTTTTTTTCTTTTTTTTTTCTTCTGTTTTGACTGATGCCTATAGAAGAGCTGGGTATGGCTGAGATTGGTTCATTTTTTTCTGGTGGGTTGCAATTGGAGTTGTGTTTTGGGTTTTAGAGTTCTGGGTTCCTTTTTTTTGTTTTTTTTTTTTTTTGTGACTGATTCCTAAAGAAAAAGGTGGGTATGGCTGAGATTGGTGGGTTTGGATCATGGAGATTGGTGGGTTTCTTGGTGGAGATCGATGGGTTTCTGGATCAATGCTGTGTGTGGGGCTTCATCAGTAGCTCCGATGGTGGGGTTTTGGCTTAGTTTGAACTGATGCTTTGATCGATGGGTGATTTGGTGGATTTGCTACTTTGTTCTTCGCTGTTTTTTTTTTTTTTTTCTTTTGAGAAAAATCTTAGCTAGGTTCTTGGTGGTTAAATAATGGGTTTTGGTGTGGTGGTGCCTATTGTTGGTGGTGGTGTGGCTGAGACATAGAGAGAGGCAGTGAGGAAAAGTGACAGAAATTAGGGATAAAAGAAAGAGGGAGAGAATTTTATATTTTTTTTATTGTATAATTTATATTATTTTAGGGTATATTTAGTACGCTATAATAGCTCCTGTAATAGAATAATTATTCATGTGTAATATCAATTCGATCATTTGGTTCCATCTTTATTACATGGATTAATTATTACATTGAAATAACTATTCTTTAAATTGAAGAATAACTATTCCTCTTTAAAATAGTAGATGTAATAGATATTCCTTAGTGAATATAATATGTTTTAAAATTAATATATTTCCAAAAATATAAAGTTTTCTTATACATCTTCTTTTACAAGTTTTTCATATGTAACAACCAAACTTATGAACAGTAATAGTTATTCCATTACAATGTCTTTTATTCCCAATAATAAAGATTACTATTCCTAATGTAATCTACATTTAATGTACCAAACGTACCCTTAATGAGTAGAATAGAAAAATAAAAGTTAGGATGCTGGATGTATTGTAAAATGATATTGTATAGTTGATAAATAACTTTTTGGGATAGTAAAATAGGATGTGATAGAATTCTCGGATGCAAACGCCCTAAGAGGTATGATTTTAACATTTACATCCAAGAACTGAGTTTTAGTTGAATATATATTCAATTCTCACTAACTTCAGTTTTGGAGTGCTTACTGCCAATACCATTAAGTGTGGTATCGTCCTCTGTTTTTGTGCAGAAATTAGGCAACTCAAACTTCCAACTTAGTATGCATTTAACTACTAATTAAAAAGCTAGTTTATTTTACTATTCAGTTTATTTTTGCTACTATTTATGAGCTCCACTGCACTTTTTGTACTATTTATGAGTCTCATTGTACTATTTCAACTAACTTTTACCTTTATCCAAAATACTTTTAACAAAAAGTTTTCAATTTCAGCAAAATAATTAAATTGATCCCAAATAGACCCTTAGGGCTACCAATTCCCACTTTCATTTACCAGATTACCCCTCACCTTAATTATTGACTACCTCTAATTCTGAAATTCCATAGGGAAGATTTTACCAAAGATCTAAATGCTACAAAAGCTATCTGATAGATTCATCATGCATGTTATCAAAAATCATGCATGATACTCCAGCCTTCAACTTGTCCAATTGTAGAAGACTAAAAAAAAATTGTCGATTTGAAATTATTAAGAACAAAATCATTAAGGGTGCATTGGGAATTTTAAGTTGTGACTACCAGCAGGTTCATGATATAATTTGAAGTCATAGACGAAATTCATTACGGAACTCAACACATTTCCATGTAAGCCGCACATGGAGATCATTTTCTCCCCATTCCATTTCATAATTGGTTTTGCATAATTGACGCCTTTTTTTTTGAATTTTTTTTTATCCTGTTCACATGGAAAGATGTCTCAATAATTTTTTTTCCAAGACGGATTTGTCTTTCTAGTTGGTCTATGATTAATAAAAAAAAATGTCTCAAGCATCTTTTCATCAACTTAAAAACTTGAATTTGACGTGAATATCAGTTAACTCAATTGATAGAATCTCTAACAGTTAAATAAGAGATTTAAAGTTCAATTCTCGTCTACACTAAAAATTAATTAATGTCTTAATCTGATAATACAAAACACAATTATTAAAAACAAATGTTATAGATTGAAACTCTATAAAAAAATAAAATAAAACTTGGATTTGAATATTACAACACTATTTTGCACAAGGTGGATGAATTACAAGGTCCCAATCGGGCTGTAGAAAGGGAATTTACAGGTTTAGGAAATTGGTTCTCGATCTAAAAGTTTAAATTATTAAAAGATAATTAATTAATTCAACTAAGGCAGCAGAAAATA